>NC_034199.2:24674816-24967316 GCF_002021735.2 Oncorhynchus kisutch
TCCATTTGCAGGTAAGTCATGGTCTCTACTCACAGATGTAGGATCTTAAGTTGATCCGCCTGTTGCAGGATAACTTTCCTGCAAAACGTATAGTGTATTTAAGGTTTTAAAAGGCTTCTGAAGTTTGTAAATTCCACTTTGAAATTGTAGACTTGATTTTCCCAAGGTAAAAATCTGTCATACTGCCCCTGAACAAGGCAGTTAAAACCCCTGTTCCTAGGCCGTCATTGTAAATAAGACTTTTTCTTAACTGACTTGCCTAGTAAAAAAACATGCTATCTTACCGTGTGTGTGTGTGTGTGTGTGTGTGTGTGTGTGTGTGTGTGTGTGTGTGTGTGTGTGTATGTGTGTGTGTGTGTGTGTGTGTGGAGTGCTGCTGTAAACCACAGAGCACAGGAAATCAGTATCAGTATGTCGCTCTCCTTCTCTCTCTCTGACTGATGTGTGTTCTTCCACACTCTATCTTGTGTCAGTTAATAGTTAACGGCGACAGAGCAGAGTTGTCGTGGCACCACGACCTCGACACCTGGCACGTTCTGAGCGCCCACCAACCCGGGCACCCCGGATCGGCTGACTCACCATGGGAAACTATATATGTGGTACACTGAGGTGAGCACTCCCTGAGGAACATGCACTCACACACCAAACACGCACTCATTTGGTTTGTTCTTGTTAGTGTGTTCTGCTTCTTTCAAAACTGTCTTGCTGTAGTTTATCTATTTTGAAAAAGTGGCTGTAAGTGTACATGACTTTCTTGTTGGTCTCAGAGAGATGATGGCCTGTAGCTGACAGGGCATATGGCCTCTGTCTGAGTACGTATACAAGCATTTGTACAGAGCTTCCTGTTGCAGCAATAGTGTTGAGTAGGGCCTGTCTAGCAGCATCTTCCAGGAAGTTATTTTTAACAATAACTTTGCAGTGAATACTCATTAAAACTCTTTAAATAGCAATATGTTTTAATTTGAAGTGCACACATTGTGACAGCTCTCTCTCCCATTTCTGTTGGGTGACCAATTCAATTTACACTCATCTCTGTTGTTAGAGTGAGTTTTTTTATTTTTTTACTTTACCTTTATTTAACTAGGCAAGTCAGTTAAGAACAATTTCTTATTTATGGGTTAACTGCCTGTTCAGGGGCAGAATGACAGATTTGTATCTTGTCAGCTCGGGGGTTTGAACTTGCAACCTGCCGGTTACTAGTCCAACGCTCTAACCAACACTCTAACCACTAGGCTACCCTGCCGCCCCAGGTGAATGACATGTATAAACTTTGTCCTCTGTTTCCTTTTTTCAGGAAGAAGAAAAATGGTAAAACTTCTACTTCTTTTATAAAAGTATGTACATTTTCTTGTTATGCTTTAAAGTATTTGTTAAAATTAAATAAAAACAAGGCTACGTGTATGATTCTCTTCAGGAGATGACAGTGATGAACAGAGCAGCCCAGACACAGAAAAGAAGGTATGAAGTACAAACAATATTTGGCATGTCCAAACACATGGATTACATGACACTGAGTTGAGTACTGGGTTAGGGTCAATTTCATTTAAATTCAAGAAGTACACTGACATTTTTCAATAATACATGCATGTGTGCGTGTGTGTATAATTCTGTCTATCGCTGGACCACAGTTAGAAAATGACTTTTTTGGGTTCTTCAAACAAGTAGCGACAGTTGTAAGAGATATGGATGATTTATAATAAGTATGTTAGATAAGGTTCACAGCATGTTTGTTTTGCTTGTCACGTGAGAGGTGGATTCTGTAGTATAAAAGGCTGTATTCATGGTTTACAAAGTGTGCAAAGATGTAGATCATAGTCAAAACCGCTGTCTGATATACACAGATAATGTGTGTCTGTGTGCTACATATTCAACAAGTACAGAAGCTTCCTTATCAGTCTAAAATTCTCCAATTCACCTGTGATACATTCTCACTAGATCAGTGGTCATGGGGGAGAGGAGTTATTTGAAAAATGTATATTCTATTTTAGCCAACAAGGTTTTCCTGATCAGGTCACGTGGTCAGGGATAATTCCTGGCCCTTATCATAAAGGAAAAGATACAAGGAAAGGAAGCTTATTTAAGACAATTACAACATAACTTTTGTTTCACCTCATTGTTTCCATTTTGTGACAGGAAGAGGATGTGACATACGCCACCATTGACCATAGCAACACCAAGACAACAGGTGTCATAATAGATTCTCACACTAACGACTGTGACTACGCCATTGTTAAACCTCCAACTTGCCTCGCCCACCAGTCGTTAATTAAAGAAGACTGTGCAGATGACTATGTCTTCATGGGCTGACCTCATGTACAATGTGTGTGTGTGTGTGTGGGGGGGACATTTTGAAGGGGGACAATGGAGATGCAAGGTGGACATAGGCCTGGGGCAAGCTGGACAGCACCTTCCTGGACCAAAATACCCTAGATGTGACTATGATAGCGCCCACAAATGGAACTTTTCTTGATGCAGTGTGGTTGCAGGAATTATGTGCTTCTATAGTTGTGTTTAATTATGTTTTACAGTCACATTATGCTTATGTTAATGTTTACATTTTTTTCCCTAAGAGAAACGGATGCTTTAGTTCAAACTTTCTATGTGGTTTATTTGGCCTCTTGACAGAGGGAACATACAGGCCAGAGATTCAAAGGCTATAGCTATCATACTGACCCCTGAGATACAACTACCAACCACACCACACACACACCCTGGGAGAGATGAGATGTTTATGGTTTGCGATAGAATTACGTGTTTGAATTTTATGCAAAATATTTTCTTTGCACAAATCTATTTGAATGAGATACAGTAAGGTGAGAGCGGGATTGGAGATACTGTTGTTTTGTGAACCGGTCTTAGCTGTTTCTCAAAATCACCAGGAACTGTCGTATCCTATCAATGATGGATGCAAAGATGGATTAAATCAACATCGTTAGAACTTTTGTATCCTTATGTTTATAACATCAATGGCAACAATCAACGGCAGACAATTTTCTGCAACTTCAAGATTGAATCAATTAATATTTTGGGGCTTCTTTAATACTAAAGAGCGGAAGACAAAGAGTAACTGTCAAAGACGTAAATAGCCAATAATGTGGATCCTTAGCAGGTAAAAAATAGAACCTCTGTCAAAATAGATCAATTTAGCTCCCTCTTTAGTCAGCATTAATCACAAATCACATAATAGACAGCTTAAGTATGTTAACCAAAACATGTTTCAATTCAAGGTCCATGCTCATCAAAATGGATAATATGGACTGATAATCAGCAGGTGATTGTTTCAAATCCTAGGTGAGCCACACTATAGATTCAACCTATATGTTGCTTTGATTAATGCACTCTGTATCACTAAGCCTACTTATACTGGACTTCCTTTACTAGTCTCCTACACGACTCCCTTGATCTGTCATAACTGGGTTTCTACCATCACAAAATTTGTGAAAGCAAGATGGAGGAAAGTCCACCATGAGTTTTCACATTATTGTATTCCCCTGTCCTTCTTCTTTGATATTTGTGGTTAGGAAAGAGGTGAACTCATAGAAAACGTCTTTGTGGATAGGAAATCCGAGCTGCAGTCCAAGCACGTCATTTTTAACCCAGCCCTTGCGCTAGCTACTTTCGCTTTGGGGAATCTGGATGCAGTTTGATTGCCATCTTAAGTGGAGGTCCAATTCACTAACGTTGCCCCCTCGAACCCTCGATTTAGCTTGAGGTAGCGAGTGAACAACTTTGATCGCTTGTGGGGTTGCCATGACCTACATTTTAATGATAACTGTAGTCACATGTTGTTATGTTGTGTTGATACCATGCTGTGTTGTCATGTGTTGCTGCCTTGCTATGTTATTGTCTTAGATCTCTCTTTATGTAGTGTTGTGTTGTCTCTCTTGTTGTGATGTGTGTTTTTTCCTATATTTATATTGTATTTTTTATTTTTTTTTATCCCTGGCCCCCGTCCCCGCAGGAGGCCTTTTGGTAGGCCGCCATTGTAAATAAGAATTTGTTCTTAACTGACTTGCCTAGTTAAATAAAGGTTAAATAAATAATATAATAAAATAAATAAAATGACATTTATAAAATGTTTAAAAACATGTCATACTGCGGTAGCTGCGAAGTGTCAAATTTATATAGCTTGCAAAATAAATGTATAGATTACATAGATTTTTGTGTTCGCAAATTGGCTTTGTCTCCTAGTGAGGACCCTGTAAAACGTAGCTACCTTCATAAACGGATTTTGGGGAATTCTGAAAACTATTAGAATAAATTACTGTAAAACTAGCTAGCCAACTAGCTGACAGGAGTGCAAGCTAGCTAAGTTAGCTTGCTAGGTACATTAATAGCTTTAGGTTGGTTGTTTTTATGCTCAATTTCAAGATTTCCACCATGGACGTTGTTTCTCCGATCATCACCCGTCGTCACTTGGGCAAGGGACATTTAAGGTACACTCGGATGTGAAGATGTAAAACTTAGTTCAAGAGCTGAGGGCTGTCTACTTTGAATTTGGAATGCAGCCCTTAACATACCCTCTTTCTCATAAAATTAGTTCACCTATATTCTCCAGCAGAGGGTGCACATCCCCTGCTTTATGGAAAGCACTCAACAGTATGCCAACGATATTGATAACTAACCCAAGATAGTTCATCTGTGTTGTTTACAGTGGGAGCAAATTATACATAGTGGGCAGAATAAGCAATGAGGTGGACAAATTCATGCACGAGCTAGCGAGATCCTACTGGTGCATTGTAG
Organism: Oncorhynchus kisutch; assembly: GCF_002021735.2. Taxonomy (NCBI): domain Eukaryota; kingdom Metazoa; phylum Chordata; class Actinopteri; order Salmoniformes; family Salmonidae; genus Oncorhynchus; species Oncorhynchus kisutch. The sequence goes on from NC_034199.2 coordinate 24,679,560, forward strand.
CATGTATTTGCATATTTCCATTAGGGAATGCCTCCATTGTGAAGTGTGCGTGGGTGCAAACCGAATTCGACCCAGCACTCCTTTTAAAACAACGCAATTTAAAAAAAACTTTGACAAAACGTCAAGTCTATTAAACTTAGTGCACTGTGTTCATAACATATTCTAGTTTTAGGAACAGAAAGATGTTTCATCAATGAGAACATTTGCAGAATGTCGGCCCAGTTTCAGCTAGTTCCGACCGCCCTCACAATCCGTGACTGGACTTCCTCTCACTCACATATTTGGTGATGAGAAAACTTTCTAGACAGATGTTTCAGATTTATAGCCCCTATGTTGTGTCTGGGGTACCCCATTCTGTCTGTGAGTATACTGTATCATGTCACATCCTATGAAATTGACCAATACAAACAAACATACAGTAGTGTAAAGTACTTAAGTAAAAATACTTTAAAGTACTGCTTAAGTAGTTTTGGGGGGTATCTGTACTTTACTTTACTATTTATATTTTTGACAACCTTTACTTCACTACATCCCTAAAGAAAATGATGCACTTTTTACTCCGTACATTTTCCCTGACACCCTACTGCCTCTGATCTAGCGGACTCACTAAACAAAAATGTTTTGTTTGTAAATGAATGTCTGATTGTTGGAGTGTGTCTCTGGTTTGCATAATATAAGCAATTTGAAATGATTAATACTTTTACTTTTACTTTTGATACTTAAGTCTATTTAAAACCAAATTCTTTTAGACTTTTACTCAAGTGGTATTTTACTGGGTGGCTTTCACTTTTACTTGAGTCGTTTTCAATTAAGGTATCTTTAGTTTTACTATTTAGTTTTACTACATTTGAGTACTTCCACCACTGCAAACACACGTTTTCCGACTCAAAAGCAATTGATTAAATGCAAAAGTTTAGTTGTGATCTTAGTTCTCAGAGTCAAACTCTTGTCTCATGAATGTAACCACAGAGAATGTTATGTGTGCGCTTCAAATCCTTTCCCCATTAACTCTGGATGTAGGTTTCAAATGTAAAGAATCTGTTTTTATTATATAACAAACTTCATATTTAAATTCAATCATAAATATAAACTCAACAAAAACACTGTAATTACACATCAGTATTATATAAATTGAGATTTTGATTAAAATCAAAATTGCACTCTTCCCCATGATTTGCAGATGGCAGGAGTGTGGAAACAGTCAAACGTGTGTTATGAGAGCAGTGGTATACAGTTGTGCTGACTACACAGCAAGTCATAGTTCTCATTGTGCAAATTGTGAAAATGCTGAACTGGAAAGATCCTCTCTCATCTGCCCACATCTCTTCGGTTGTAGAAATGTCTGTTTTTTGCCATTTTCTCACGTCAGTCAGGAGTGATCAGATCTGTGAGGTTTTCCTTTTGTAACAGAAGCCCTGCCCTGTGTCATGTCCTCCATCATTCCCCTGTTTACTGGATAATTTTCTTCAACCTCAAAGTTTGCAGCGTGGCGTGCAGAGGTGTGTGTGTTATGTGAACAGTTCTGCAGAGGAGTTGTAGATTAAATTGGCACTTTGTATATAGCTGGCGTAGGGTTCTACTTCCTCCACATAGTCCTGTGACTGGGAGAGAAACAGAGACTCATCACTATTTACAGTAAACTGCTATCTACGCAAAGCATACAGGTATTAAGGTAATGTAACGTAACACAACGTAGGATATAGCTCATACATACCTGAGGAGCCTTGGGGCTGTGAATACACAGATAAAGCTCTTTATTATACAAGCAATAACATTGAACCAAATCATTTTTATCATAAAAGATCAAAATCATTAGAATAATGAATATTCATACCTAATTCTGCAGGGGTGTTTTCGTGTGAAGTATAAACACCCCAGAATAGCCACGATGAAGCTTATAGTTCCCACGGAGATTATGACTAATCTCCAGGGTATGACGATTCCTGACAGGGAGGGAAAATTATAAATAATCAGAATCAGAATAAATTTCCCACTGGGCACACCACGTAATTTCAACATGGACATTTGGGTAATATTTGGTTGAGACATTGATCAATGAGATTTCAACGATTATTCACCTACTCAAACAGACAGCCATAAGTTTGATGAATACCCAATGTGTTATCACTATGCTTTTAACCATCTAAAAGCACAACTAAATTCCAATGGAAAAACAATGTCTAATTTTTGGTTTAGTTGTTATCTAAATGTGTTATCACTGCGCTTTCAACCATTTAAATGGGAATACAATGTCAGATATTTTGTATTTATACAAAAGTACACAGTGCAAGTGATTATTGCTGTTAGAGATTCTGCCCAGATTATTATAGCAATTGGGAAGATCGCCACAGACCTGTGATGTTTGCATGCTATCTTGATCATGCACGAGTTCTAATATATTTATAGTTAGGCTACAGTAGGCAATGGATGTGCTACTCATTTTAAGGTTGAATAAATACTGTTAGAACTACATTAGTTTGTAAGACAGCCTTAACTGTATGCTATGTATTTACTGTATAGATATATTGAATAGTGTTTGATTGACAACGCAACCACGCTAGCGTCCCACCTGGCCAACATCCGGTGAAATTGAAGAGTGCCAAATTCAAAGTACACAAATAATCATAATAAACATTCATAAAATATACAAGTGTTATACATCGGCTTAAAGATTAACTTCTTGTTAATTCAGCCTCTGTGTCAGATTTCAAAAAGGCTTTACGGCGAAAGCATACCATGCAATTATCTGAGGACAGCGCCCTGCTTACAAAAGCATACAAACATTTTCCAGCCAAGTAGATTAGTCACAAAAGTTTGAAATATCAATCAAATGAATCACTTACCTTTGATGATCTTCTTATCGTTGCACTCACAAGACTCCATGTTACACAATAAATGTTTGTTTTGTTCGGTAAAGTCCCTCTTTATATACAAAAAACTCAGTTTTGTTGGTTTTGTTCAGTAATCCACTGGCTCAATGGCGGTCAGAAAAGGCAGACGAATAGATCCAAATACTACCGGTAAAGTTTGTCGAAACATGTCAAACTATGTTTTTTATTAATCCTCAGGGTATCTATTGTCTTCATAATCAATAATATTTAAACCAGACAATAGTGTATTCAATACAAAGGAAAAAGAACGGGGGGCGCACTCCCGGTTGCACGTGCAAAAAGCTCTTGTTCATTCGAGCGACCACTCAGAAAATGGTCTCATTCTTACTAATTTTTCAGAAAAAAATCCTGAAACAATGTCTAAAGACTGTTGACATCTAGTGGAAGCGATAGGAACTGCAATCTAGGTCCCATCCATTTATATGGTGGATAGGCTTTCAATGGAAAAACACTCAATTCAAAAGAATGCCACTTCCTGGATGGATTTTCCTCAGGTTTTCGCCTGCCATATCAGTTCTGTTATACTCACAGACATTATTTTTAAAGTTTTGGAAACATTAGAGCATTTTCTATCCAATACTACCTTGCATATGCATATCCTAGCTTCTGGGCCTGAGTAACTGGCAGTTTACTTTGGGCACGCTTTTCTTCCGGACGTCAAAATACTGCCCCCTAACCTAGAAAGGTTAATGAGGCGGACGGGAGTGATTTACTCCAGACACCCGAACAGGCCCTCATCCCCGTCATTCTCAGGAGAAAGAGACGGAGGTTTCGCGGAAAGAGATCGGGGTGCCTTGTGAGGATCTGGCGACAAGTTGCTAATCTGCCTTTGCCATCGGTACTATTAGCCAATGTACAATCGCTCGATAATAAAGTGGAGGAACTACAAGCATGTATATCCTACCAACGGGACATTAAAAACCGTAATATCTTATGTTTCACCGAGTCGTGTCTGAATGACAACATAAATAAAATACAGCTGGTGGGTTATACACTGTATCGGCAGGATAGAACAGCAGCCTCTGGTAAGACAAGGGGTGGCGGTCTATGTATATTTGTAAACAACAGCTGGTGCACGATATCTAAGGAAGTAGAGGTTTTGCTCGCCTGAGGTAGAGTATCCCATGATAAGCTGTAGACAACAATATCTACCTGAAGAGTTTTCATCTATATTTTTCATAGCTGTCTATTTACCACCAAAAACCGATGCTGGCACTAAGACCGCACTCGTGGAGCTGTGTACGGCCATAAGCAAACAGGAAATCACTCATCCAGAGGCGGCGCTCCTAGTGGCAGGGGACTTTAAACATAAATCAGCATGTTAAATGTGCAACCAGAGGGAAAACAACTCTAGACCACTTTTACTCCACACACAGAGACACTTACAAAGCTCTCCCTCAACCTCCATTTGGCAAATCTGACCATAATACTATCCTCCTGATTCCTGCTAACAAGAAAAAATTAAAGCAGGAAGCATCATTGACTTGGTAAATAAAAAGTGATTAGATGAAGCAGATGCTAAGCTACAGGACTGTTTTGCAAGCACAGACTGGAATATGTTCCAGGACTCTGCAGATGGCATTGAGGAATACATCACATCAGTCACTGGCTTTGTCAATAAGTGCATCGATGACGTCATCCCTACAGTGACTGTATGTACATACCCCAACCAGAAGCCATGGACTACAGGCAACATCTGCACTGAGCTAAAGGGTAGAGCTGCCGCTTCAAGGAGCGGGACTCTAACCCGGAAGCTTATAAGAAATCCTCCTATGCCCTCCAACGAACCATCAAAAAGGCAAAGCCACAATACAGGACTAAGATCGAGTCATACTACACCTGGCAGGGCTTGAAAACTATTAGAGACTACAAAGGGAAGCACAGCCAAGAGCTGCCCAGTGCCACAAGCCTACCAGACAAACAAAATTACGTCTTTGCTCGCTTCTAGGCAAGTAACACTAAAGCATGCATGAGAGCATCAGCTGTTCCGGACGACTATGTGATCACGTTGTCTGAAGCTGATGTGAGTAAGACCTTTGAACAGGACAACATTCACAAGGCCGCAGGGCCTGATGGATTACCAGGACGTATACTCCAAGTATGCGCTGACCAACTGGCAAGTGTCTTCACTGACATTTTCAACCTCTCCCTGTCTGAGTCTGTAATACCAACATGTTTCAAGCAGACCACCATAGTACCTGTGCCCAATAACACGAAAGTAACCTGCCTAAATGACTACCGACCTGTAGCACTCACGTCTGTAGCCCTTGAATTGCTTTGAAAGGCTGGTCATGGCTCACATCAACATCATTATCCCAGAAACCCTAGACTCACTCCAATTTGCATACCACCCCATCAGATCCACAGATGATGCAATCGCTATTGCACTCTGCACTGCCCGTTGCCACCTGGACAAAAGGAACACCTATGTGAGAATGCTATTCACGGACTACAGCTCAGCGTTCAACACCATAGTGCACTCAAAGCTCATCACTAAGCTAAGGACCCTGGGACTAAACACCTCCCTCTGCAACTGGATCCTGGACTTCCTGATGGGGCAGGTGGTAAGGGTAGGTAACAACAAATCCGTGCCAGGCTGATCCTCAACACGGGGGCCCCTCAGGGGTGTATGCTCAGTCCCCTCCTGTATTCCCTGTTCACTCATGACGGTACGGCCAGGCACGCCTCCAACACCATCATTCAGTTTGCCGATGACACAACAGTGGTAGGCATGATCACCGGCAACGACGAAACAGCATATAGGGAGGAGGTCAGAGACCTGACCATGTGGTGCAAGGACAACAACCTCTCCATCAACGTGATCAAGACAAGCGAGATGATTGTGGACTACAGGAAAAGGAGGACCGAGCACGCCCCAATTCTCATCGACGGGGCTGTAGTGGAGCAGGTTGAAAGCTTCAAGTTCCTTGGCGTCCAAATCACCAACAAACTAACATGGTCCAAGCACACCAAGACAGTTGTGAAGAGGGCATGACAAAAACAAATTTCCCCTCAGGAGACTGACTAGTTTTGGTATGGGTCCTCAGATCCTTAAAATGTTCTACAACTGCACCATCAAGAGCATGGTTTCATCACTGCCTGGCATGGCACCTGCTCATCCTCTGAACGCAAAGCACTACAGAGGGTAGTGAGTATGGCCCAGTACATAGTCATTTCGCTCAGTTACCTTCGCTCTCTTGGGAACAGGAACAATGGTGGCCCTCTTGATTACCAACAACGATGAGACGGCCTACAGGGAGGAGGTGAGGGCCCTCGGAGTCTGGTGTCAGGAAAATAAACTCACACTCAATGTCAACAAAACAAAGGAGATGGTTGTGGACTTCAGGAAACAGCAGAGGGAGCAGCCACCTATATTCATTGACAGGACAGTAGTGGAGAGGGTGGAGAGTTTTAATTCCTGGACAAACTGAAATGGTCCACCCACACAGACAGCGTGGTGAAGAAGGTATAGCAGCGCCTCTTCAACCTCAGGAGGCTGAAGAAATTAGGCTTGTCACCAAAAACACTCACAAACTTTTACAGATGCACAATTGAGAGCATCCTCTCAGCTGTATCATCGCCTGGTACGGTAACTGCACCGCCCACAACCGTAAGGCTCTCCAGAGGGTAGTGAGGTCTGCACAACGCACCGGGGACAAACTACCAGCCCTTCAGGACATCTACACCACCCGATGTCACAGGAAGGCCAAAAAGATTATCAAGGACAACAACCCCCCGAGCCACTGCCTGTTCACCCCGCTATCATCCAGAAGGCGAGTTCAGTACAGGTGCATCAAAGCGGGGACCGAGAGACTGAAAAACAGCTTCTATCTCAAGGCCATCAGACTGTTAAACACCCATCACTAACATTGAGTGGCTGCTGCCAACATACTGACTCATCTCTAGCCACTTTAATAATGAAAAAATGTATGTAATAAATGTATCACTAGCCACTTTAAACAATGACACTTTATATCATGTTTCCATACCCCCTACATTACTCATCTCATATGTATATAATGTACTCTATACCATCTACTGCATCTTGCCTATGCCGTTCAGCCATTGCTCATTCATATATTTTAATGTACATATTCTTATTCAGTCCTTTACACTTGTGTGTATAAGGTAGTTGCTAGTCTGCTAACCATGTGTATGTGACAAATAATATTTGATTTGATTTGATTTGATTTGGGACCAAGCTTCCTGCCATCCAAGACCTCTATACCAGGCGGTGTCAGAGGAAGGCCCTAAAAATTGTCAAAGACTCCAGCCACCCTAGTCATAGACTGTTCTCTCTGCTATTTGCATTGCCCCCCCTCTTTTACAATGCAACTCTCTGGTATTATCTATGCATAGTCATTTTAATAACTCTACCTACATGTACATACTACCTCAATTACCTCGAATTACCTCGACTTACCGGTGCCCCCCCGACTCTGTACCGGTACCCCCTATACAGTATATAGCCTCGCTATTGTTATTTTACTGCTCTTTAATTATTTGTAACTTTTTATTTTTTATTTTTTGTAGGTCGACAAATGTATAATTGATATGTTGGGTGCATGTCTCCATCTCAACTCAAACAGGAATCGAAGTTAAAGAATAGGACTAAATCTAATCAAACTTTATTGAAAGTGCACTTAAAGTTTAATTTGATATAGTCATATTCTTTAACTTTGATTTTTGGTTGAGATGGAGATGTGAATCCAACACATTAATGATTCAACTTGAAGTCAAACCAAGATTGAAACCCTAGTCCTATATGTATTGTCTCTTTTTCGTTGAACGCTGGGTTGCATTGAAACAATAGCTGTTGATGACTTTGCAAATGCTATACAATATATATAAGGCCTAAATCTAATTTTTTATGATACAGTGTATGACTTATGAAGTATGGTTACATTTCATTTGCTTTGTCACACCTATCCTTTGGAATGACTTTGATATCAACAATGAAAATATTTAGTTATTTAGAGATCTCCTTATATTCATTCTCACAGAAGGACATTGGTAGTAGTCAATGGCAAATATCATAGCTTAAGCAGGCCTGGGTTTGGTTAAAACCCTGGATGGGAGACAAAATGAATAGATGTTAGATAGATCAACTCTGCAGCAGGTGCTGCCCATTGTTTCAAAGGTACATATTCAACATATTTTATACAATGTTTGTTTATGTTGAAAATTGGTTACAATGATGACAAGAGCCCTTGGGGATTCTTTGGTTGAAATTTCACCCTCAAAACAAGTTGATTACTTTTTTCAAATCCAATGTATTTTCCATGTAGATTCCACGTCACAATACGTTGACAAATTACTCTGAAACAACGTTGATTCAACCAGCTTGTGCCCAGTGGGTTACCATCATCCCATCCCATTTAATTTACATTCAATCTAGTAAACTTTGTCAATAGACCCTGAAGGATTTTATTCACTAAAAAAGCTAAGTTGTTCACTCCTATTCTAAAAGAGTGAGATATTAGTCATAGTGTCCTTCTAAATACAGTGTCCTTCTAAATTCTAAATAGTCATTCTGTACCTGGTGTCACCATATGCACCTCTTCCCAGGAGGGATGTATGACAGTACAAGTCAGGTTGCCCGTAGCAATCCCCTCAGGCAGGACCAATCGAGACTCTACTTTGTTGAAGCCATCTAGGTTCAATGTGGTGGTTGAAGTAGAGTTCCAGTTTTCACTCCAGGAGATGGAGGCAGCTGGTTTCCCCCCTTCAGCCAAACACACAGCCACCTGCCTATTGCCCTCCCACTCTAGCCAGGCAAACACATTGGGAGGGGCTGCACACAGGGGGAAGAGGGGGGAAATAGGCATATTGAGAACAACACATGTATTTTGTATTTGGCAATATAGAGAAATGAAAGCACACAGAAGTCATGCTAAACTTTACAGATCTATGAAGGTTTCTTACCTATTAGTGATACATCAATGTTTGAGGCGTAGCTTCCTGCTTTGTACACCGACTCACAGTGGTAGATTCCTTCATCTCTCTTTGAGAACCCTGGAATCTGCAGGTAGGATTCACCCCTGGATGTGTTGAGCATTGCTTTTCCATCATTGCATGTGTTCAGATTTTGGTTATCATTACTAGATGATATTTGACACTTTATTCCACCCAGTTGTATTTTCCAGATGGTGTAGATCATCTCACTCCAAGTCTTATTGCTGCACTTTAAGATGGCATTATTCCCCAGGTGGAAATGTTCACTCCTGGCAGCTAAAGAAATAGTATTCAAATAACTACTTCAAAGAATTGTACTTATTTTTAAAAAAATGACTTTTGGATAAATGGACGGTAAATGAATAAATGGTTTCATATCAAATGCATGTGTGATACAGTTGTATGAGTATTATTATAGGCCTACTTATATGTATCATTATCTTTTTACAACACATACATTATATAGAAGAGCTTGATGTGGCTATGTCGGATATTCAGACGTATCTCTCAGAGTCATGCAGACTATCAGGCCTCATTCCAAGGAACAGGAAACTATTATGACTCGTTTCCTCTTTCTCCTCTCCTAAAACATAAAGCCCTATCTCTCTCTCTGACCAACAATGTGGCAACATGCTAATGCAGGCTCATAGTGGCGATTAAACAGGTTTGGTTTTTTAAAAAAAGTATGTTTTACCAATGACTCCGTGTTGTAGGCCTAGAGGCACAGTGGAGGTGAGGAAAGGGGAAGTGTTAGAGATCACAGAAATGTTGTGGTTATATCCTGAGAGAATGATCAAAGTGCATGTTAGTGGCAGATCATGTTAGCAAAATGTTAAGCATTCAAACATCATCAGTTAAACAGAATTTCATCAAGTGTAAGTTCAATCAATAGAAAAGCATGTCTTAGTTGATCAGCAAAACAGTCTTGAGGAAGAAAAGTGGGTTGTCAGTAATATGAAAGCCGATGTCTTATCAAATTTGTCTGTCTTACAAACGAGTGATAGTTGAAAAATTGGAGGTGTATAGTCGTTATTATAAAGTTCAGTTTGTTAGTTAAGTCTTTTACTTTAAAAACAATTGCAGCACATAAAGCGCTCCGCTCTTAAAACAGCTCCCAGTGTTATACATAAGATGTGATATCATGGGAGGATGACTGCTAGGTTACTGAAGTTTCTGAAGTGGGATATTTTCTGGTGGTTCCAGAAGCCCACAGGACCCCCCATACACTGCCTGATTAGTAATGTCACTTACCCCCTAATGTGCCTCAAATCAATTTCCTCTCAAATACAGGGGAAAATATGTTAGTTAATCAGTAAACCATGCCACACCAACACACACTAGTCTCTAGCGTGTGATACGCTGCATGTTCCTTCCCGTGGTAGAAAACAATGGAACCTTTTGTTTAAAACATCTTTATATAATCACCCAAATCTGTTCCACTGACTTTCAGTTTGACCACAACAGAGTAGTCAGAACAGAACTCTCGATACACATGTCATAGAAATCTAGAGCCCTTGGGGATTCTACCAGCAGCCAACGGAGTATACAATTTAGAACGGGGGACTCCTTAGTCAGAGCAGTAGGAAAATATAAAACATCTATTTTTTATCCATATTTTTTGGTCATAAAATAAACATTTTGACTGTATGATATAAACATATCTATTTAGAGTATCTATAGATAAATGCTTTGATTGTTTTATGAATAATTTAACCCTTTACACCAGTGGTCACTAACTGATCTCCAAAGCATTCCTAGTCGATCACCAAACATTTTTGTAAAAAACCCAGAGCAAATAATTGACTTCCGATTTAAAAAATGAATAAAAAATTGCACTGTTGGCGGTAGGTGGAGAGTATATTAAGTGCACCTACAGGCCTACCACTGGACAATTAAATAGCTCAGATCACTGTGTCTGCACAGTTTCCTTGAGCCATAGACTGTAAAAAGAAGCATTGTATGCACAGCAAAGTTGATACTGTGAGATTTTTAAAAAAAATACTAAAACCATGACTAGAGAGAGACTGCTGTTTTTATGAGTAAGTTCATGTTTAAGTTGTTATTCAGCATTGTCAACAATTTAAGCCATAACATGCATGTTCTCCCTATTTCCACTCACGCTACAACCAGCACTGCAGCTACAATGTATAAAAAAAAAATCTAATAAGCTTGCATTGTTATTATTAGCAGCTTGTGTCTGTTTAATATCGAGGAATATTTCACTTTCTCTGGTCATAGGAGTAACAACATGAATTGGTGCGTGACGCAGACATAATGCAGTGTGACTTCAGTTTTGCCATCAGTTTGAAGACTGTGTCCCTTTTTCTCAGCGGAGGGAGAGCAGAGGGACGGTGGGTCAGGTGACAGGCAGCCTCACTGCTGCTCCCTCCCCTCAGACTGACCATTAGAGCAAGGCCATTAGTTCAGTAAAAAAATATATATATACATATAATTATAATAATACAACAAATTATATATTACCAGAGTGATCATATGCCTTACATTTTTTTATATAATTTCAAAACGGTCTGAGAAGAATAACATTGGCAGGGCAATTCAAGCATAGCTAATATGCAGTGGTAATATATTGGGCCTACAGCCTACTGCACAAACCTTGTTGCTACAGAACTGTATTTATTTGGTTAATGTTGAATAGGCTTACGTTTATTAAGTCATGATTTTTTTTTAAACAGAGCGGTTTGCATTTTGATTCAGAAAGTGATCTTGACTCAGAAAAGGTTGGTGACCACTGCTTTACACGGTACTCAAAATGAACCAAAATCAGCCGGATAAACAAAATGAAGTGATGAGATTCTCAAACCTGTTTCTAAGCTCCAGGTTGCAGAAACAGCCAGGAGAGAGATGACTCCTATAATCCATGTCTTCCCCATCTCTCTGGTTGTTCTATATGGCTCCTGACAATACTCCTGTACTCCTCAAGACACTGCTGCTCGTTCCACCTGTCCCCCCCCAAAAACAAAATCCTAAACTCCCCCTTGGACACTATACCTTTATCCCTGAACCCTATAACTGGCTGTATTATTGTTCCATTCTGTCTCCTCTTGTCTCAATGTGTTATAACTGTACTGTTTAAACTGTCTCAATGCTCTCTTCTCTTTCCTACAAACTCTAAATCTGAGTTGATATCTGCTCTCTGTCTCCGTCCTGATCTACACATTTGACTCCTGATGTTACTGTAACAAGCCCCTAAATAAACTAAATAATCCCTCCCTCTCTCTTCCCCTACTTCCTCTGTACATCTCTCGCTCTCATTCTCCCACACACGGTGACGGTTGTTGACTCAGATGCCTGTTTCCTCTCCCGCCTGTCACATGACCACAGAGTTCCACACAGTCTTTAAAGTCTCTGAAACAGCAATAACTGCAGGTGCCCTGCCAAAACTCTAAAAAACACTGGTTATGATACTTCTTACTGCCATTCTGTTCCAAGTCACTGATTTTAATTTGTCCAATGGACCCTAACAGGTAGCTCTTCTTTCTTTTAAGTTATTTTTTTAAAGTGCTATCACCCCCACAATAATTATATTCGTAATTAAATATTAATATTATGTAATAGAAAATATCAGATTGTAAACTCAAAAACCACATACAAGATTGTAAACTCAAAAACCACATACAGCAAATTGTCTAGGGTTACCTATTGTTGATTTTTTAGTGTAACATTCATGTGTTAAATGAACTCCGTAAGTGTTAAATTAACACTCATTGATTTAAAAGAACCCCAGTGCTTGCATTAAAAACCAGTGTTAAACCAAAACCATGACCATCATCATTTTCCCAGTACGCTCTATTACAGGTTGATTTGTGTTTGTTTCAATATCTATGTTTTTGCATGTACAGTATATTAATTGACTAATTCATCTTGCTATGCTACTCCAATATAAATAACATAGATTTTTCTAAACTAATCCAATCTGTTACTTGGACTTATTGCACCAATTACTGAAATGGTTGTTCCAGTTTAGTCTCATTTCTTATTCTTCCAAACCCGGCAGTCATTCTGAATGCAGGTGAGTAAAAATTCCAAATGTTGCACATTCCCACGCTGGTTGGATTCCAATAGTAATTACACATCACTTTGCAAGCCATCATAATGTGACTTGCCGGCCTGAAAACCATCCGTTTCATGCTACTGTATTAGGATAAAACTAGGCCCTCAAAGTAATACCTTTTTAAAACCTGTATTGTGTTTAAGAATTGAATTTGAATGATAGCCTATTTGCTGAGGAACTCACTTGATGAAGGCCACAGGACTAAAAATGGGTGAATGTAACAACCATGTCTCTGCCACTAAGAAATACAGTCATGGGTGGTAACTCTACAATTTACTCAAAAGGTAAGGCACCGTGGGAAATAAGCAGTGTGTTAATGTAACATTGAAAAGTGTGGATCAGTATGGACACTGGACTAGCCATTCGGTGTTGATTTAACACTGGATAATGTGCTGTGCGGGTTGCAGAACAGCCAACAGGTCTTTGAGGTCCTTACATTACTTTAAGTCAAAATGTTCCTAGTTTCATGTTGAAACATAATTATTGGTACGGCTTTATAATTACTAATCGTCTCAGAGTGAGCACTCATTACCAGCTAATAGATGTTTAGATGGTCTGTATTATGTGCTATACGTGTTTGTGTTGAACAAACACTCTCCATATGACTGTAATGATCTCGCTCTGCAGAGATGCGATCACACTCAACATAAGAGGGGGGGGGGGGGGGGGGGAGATGTCAATGACTCCTTCATCACATTGAGCTTTTCAAATGGGAGATCAACTGACATGAACAAATATTTAGCACATTCAGGGTGTGGTCGAACAAATACCCCCAAACAGATGTGATGTAGTCTAGCAGAACAACAACCCATTACCTTTTACCCCTTGCAATCCTGTTGACATCAGTTACTTTTTTTCTGAACCACATAGGGGAGAGATGAGTAGGATGTAGGGGGGAGGGGGCATTGGTTTTCGTATCTGTATGTTCTTTGGAAACTTAATTATGTGCAAGCTAGCAAAAAAAGGACCAGAAAAAAGAGCTGATGATAATGAATTAATCTAAAGTTGATCAAAAGCTGAATACTATGGCCACTCAATTCGAATACTATATTTGTATGTGAACTAATGTTCAACAACGCCTTGTGTTCTAACTAAGGATGGGTATAGGTAGGATTAAAGTTGGATATCAATAATATGCCTTGTGGCACTGTGTTCAAAACGGATACTTAATGTACAAATGTTTTATAAATAAATACACGTACATGATTTAAGATTGAGTACATTACAGTAATATAGTGCATATCGATCAGATGGCACAGATGTCAAAGCAGCAGAGCTACCAACTCTCACGCTTTGGCGGTGAGACAAGCATTTGACCATCTTCTCACGCTCACACGCCACACCGCGTATCACTCAAGCATTGGAAATTACTGTTTTTATTAGACTAATTAGTCCATTGTATAGTTAATGTGTTAACTTTTCAACTGTGCTCCAAATCGTTTTGAAATCGGAGCATCTGCGCCTGCAATTTAACATCACGAGCGGAACCTCTGTCATTGTCATGTCCTTGCCAAATCCCTGTGTATCGCGTCACATTGAAGCATATGATTGGGCTAGTTGTGTAAGAGATCAAGTGGATTGAATGCGCGTTTTAAATAAACGCTCCTCGAGAAGAGTGGAGCTAAATGGAGAGAGCACATTCTCTGCTGAGTTTATTAAACCGTAAAAACAGCAGCACCGTAGCGCTGTTTTATACAAAAATGCACAAAAACGCACGAAATCTGCTGAAATACATTTTGTACATATATGCGCGAATTGAATGTGAGGCTGGGCTGTATGTACAAGGATGTCAACAAATGTAGGTTTCTGTCATTCACGTCCGTATTGCAGAATGCAGCCTTTGACAGAATAAAGTTCGATAATCCACAAATGCATTAGTTTCCTCGTTTGGTGATTGGCATTTAGTCTGTGACAACTCAAAGGCAGACATACTGTATGTTTAAGCAGGGATGTTTGGTAGGGTAAACGGATTTTTAACAATGAAAATAATTTGGCCAAACAGATTGTAAACCAAAAAGTGCAAACTTGATTCTAGAGGGGGGACAATAAATCGAAAATTAATTTGCGTCGTGTGTAGTGGCAGATTTATGTAATCTTGTCTTCAGGAGATTTTTATTATCTATTTACTTTAATTAGTCTGATCAGTGGAACAATTCTCATGATTAACAATGAGTGTTAAAATACAGGGTAATTACTATGCTTGTCAGTAAGAACACCACTGTTATTCCCCACACTTATTTTAGTATTCCACTTCTTTATTATTTTTCCAGTGTAATCACATATTTGAAGTCTGATATGCCTACTTGGGTCTTTGAAAATGAATTATATGAGGTTATGTATTTTTGCAGCCATTCATTGACAGTAATGCATTGGATAGGAAATGCTCCGGCCCTCAAATACAAGTTCACATAAATGCATCCTATTTGGTCTATGTAGAGTACGTTGATGGTAAGGACTTGTAGGCATAAACCACCTGAATGTTGATATTCATTAGATGTTTCTTGATGGTTGAGAAATTAATTGTTGAAACAAAAACATTTTCAAACACCCAGCACTTGGGAAACATAGATCAGGGGCACAACACTCCTGGAGAGGAAACAGGATTTTCTTTCAGCCAAATTTTAAAGAGATAGTTTACCAAATTACCAAATACTAAATGTTTGTGTCCTTACCTTGTAAGCAGTCTATGGACTGCAATCTATGATTTGGCTACCCACTGCCATACACCAATAATATTAGTATTTCCTGTGCGGAGCCTTGGTGTAGTGGTAACATGTGTCACATACAACTTTCCACCTGAGAACAGGGATCAATCTCTGCTTCCAACCTTCCCACTGTTTCTCCCACCTACAAAATATTAGCATACTTCAAATGTAATCCCCCCCAAAATCTAAAAGTAACAAAGTCATTGAATTTTGAGTGTTCATTTAATGTTCAAAGCATCCTGAATACAGTTGGGCCTAGCTTCCCGACAGCGATGGAACTTAGGGCTTTCGAGTGTTTTAATGATGCATCTTTCTTACAACGGCCGAAGATACAACATGTGTTTCCCAAAACACCATGCAGAGAAAATATTTGTTAAGTGCGTCATTCAGGCATGTGTCGAAACTGATAGGATGGAAAGAAAGGAAACAATTCTCTCGGATCATCATAATCCCTTTCCATCTTACCTTAACATTATAATAATGCACTAAATCCAGATTTGGCACATAATTTCGCACGTTACACCTCTTGAAATATATAGAAGAAAAATGTACAGACAGTGGCGTACAAATAGCTAAATAAAACTAAATTGAATTAACATTAGATATATTTCAATATCATTCAAATATAGGTCTATGTAGCCTAAACTATTTATTTTTTAATACAGTAATCTTGGTTTCCATTTGAAGAGTCTTTATACCCTTTGCTTGTTATGCAAAGAAATGGAAAACTTTGTATTTGTAGTCACTGTCACATTTGTTCTGAAGTTATCACCAGTCACAGACAGATAAACATCTTTATTTCGTTTTTAGCGGAGAGCTTCTGTGTATAAAGTGATAAGGAAGGGCAAAAAAGCATCTAATGACGTACTTAGCTGTTCTATGAGTGGTCTGAGACAGTTGTTAAAAAACAAACATTTAAAGAGCAACTATAGTAAAGATGGTTTTGGGAACAGCTCTGAGATTTTAATTATATGGTTTTAATGATAAACGTAGCATTAAGATGCTTTTGGGAAACCGGGCCCTGACCTGTGGTTTACATTTACATTCCACTTTGGTCATAGGTCTAAGCCATGTCACAATATGTCAAATTGCAGGAAAATAGCTCTAAAAACGTCACATTTTCCTGGGGGAGGACCCCCAGAACCCCCTCTAGGGGTTTTGCCAGGTAGCAATGAATATCACATAGCAAATCTCACTCCAAGCTTTCCTTGAAAAGTTGGCAGCCCTGAATTTTGTTTTAAGCACTTCACAAAATGTCACCTGCCTGCTTTTTTACTACATGACAGCCACATTGTGAAGAGCTACTGCAACTAATAATCCAACTATTGTCTGTTTTTATCTTCCTGATTTGTTTCAGTGGATTAAAATGAGTCTTGCCATGACAAGATTTGGTCATAGCTGTAGATCAGACGAGGGTGAGTTGGCAACCTAGAGGAAGTCATTTTTTGCTAGCACAGCAAATCCTCCAGTATTAAAAATAAACAGAACACTGAGAGTGTTCAGTCTATGGACCCATATAGACACTGGAAGGAACATTAACACACTGCTTAGTGTAAAGCCTTACTCAAATATTTCCCAGAATGCCTTTTGACTAAATTGTTGTTACCACCTAAGACTGTAATTGTAAGTGACAGGGACATGGTTGTTGCATTTATCAATTGTTGGTCCTATGGACTTCACCAAGTGAGATCCTAAACAAATATGTTATCAAAATATATATGTTTAGGGCCTATTCCCAAAATAGATGGCATCATGAGGATGGAAAATTATGTGGAAATATTGAAGCAACATCTCAAGACAAGTTAAAGCTTGGTCGCAAATGTGTCTTCCAAATGCATACTTCCAAAGTTGTGGCAAAATAGCTTAAAAGGACAACAAAGTCAAGGTATTGGAGTGGCCATCACAAAGCCCTGACCTCAATCCCATAGAAAGGTTGTGGGCAGAACTGAAAAAGCGTGTGTGAGCAAGGAGGCCTACAAACCTGACTGAGTTACACCAGCTCTGTCAGAAGGAAAGTGCAAAATTCACCCGACTTATTGTGGGAAGTGTGTGGAAGGCTACACGAAATGCTTGACCCAAGTTAAACAATTTAAAGGCGATGCTACCAAATACTAATTGAGTATATGTAAACTTCTGACCCACTGGGAAGGTGATGAATGAAATAAAACCTGAAATAAATCTTTCTCTCTACTATTATTCTGACATTTCACATTCTTAAAATAAAGTGGTGATCCTAACTGACCTAAGACAGGGAATGTTAACTAGGATTAAATGTCAGGAATTGTGAAAAATGTAGTTTAAATGTATTTGGCAAAGGTGTTATGTAAACTTACGACTTCAACTGTATGTTTGTGCATGTACATTGATTGATTAATTAATTAATCTTATGCTACTCAAATATAAATTACAAACATTTTCTAAACTGATCCAATATGTTACTTGGACTTATTGCACCGGTTACTGAAATGTTTTTTTTTTCCAGTTTAGATGCTTTTCGCCATATAGGCTTACGCTGTTTAAAGTCACATAGCTAATGCTGCATTTACACAGGCAGCCCAATTCAGATCACATCTGAAAAAGATCTGAAGTGATTAGGCAAAAAAAATATTATGGGAAAGATATCAGAATTGGGCTGCCTGTGTAAACGCAGTAATAGTCTTCCCAACCCTGGCAGTCATTCTGAATACAGGTTGCAGTTTATTCAAATTCCAAAGTTGGATATCCCCACACTGGCAAGATTTCAATAGGACTTACTAGCTTAATTACTGACTCTGTCATACTGACTCTGTCATACGCTTGACATTTTTGTTGTCCTAGGCTACATGGCTAAAATGCTAGTTCACTAGCCTAACTTGCTTTCATGGACAACGATGTGCCAGGCCAGCTAGTTAACATTAGCCAGCCAACTACATCTAGCTACATGTTGAACTTCCATCCTCTCAGGCCAGGGGAAATATTTATGAATTTATGGCTGGATCAGAATTGCCATTATAATCATTGGCAGTATGGAGATTTAAGTAAAACCATAAGTCCAAATCCCTATCTCCATCCATGGCTAATTTAGGAAAGGGACACTTCTAGATAGCTAGCTAGCCACCGGAGGACACACAATGAGACGCAAAATTAATGTTTTCTGTCAGTGACGTTTGGTTTCTAATGTGACGGGATTGGTGTGAAGCCAAATCCAAACTGGCTTCCCTTTAACCTTGTTTTGGTGTGCCAGAACCATTCACAGCTGAGCTCAGTTCACTTTGGCGGCAACAATGTTTTACTGTTTCAGACCAGACTGCATAGACATACAGAGACAGAGGGGCGCTGTTTCGTTCGCTTGGATGCTTGCTCTGGTGAGCTACATTCAGAAACACTATTATTTTGTATATTTTTTTCTTGGTCATTTTTTTAGGTTAGCCTGGCTTCCCTTGGCATCCAAGAATACATGCCACTACTGGCTCAGCGGCTCCAGAGACATGCGCCCAGCCTCTGACCACCATCTGTTATATGCGGTTATATGCGGGCAGGGAAATAGATCATGAGCATAGAGAAGAAAATATGTTTAGAACTGATAATTGATTGCATGGTGCAACCAAAACATATACTGCTTCTGCTCAACAAACTCAAACTCGAAAACGCAGCGTTTGGGGGGGCTGCAGTTCACGAACGACATTGTGTTTATCACCCTCACGGTAGTCAAGCAATGCATTCTACCAAAAGTCGTTCACAATCTAGTCAGGTTGCGGCCACAACTAGGCCTAGTTTCAAATGTATCAAGAAATAATCTTATTTGTATGCATAGCAATCAATACATATAGGCTTACGCTGTTTAAAGCACACATTTACAAGTCTCAATCTCAAATGACAGCTCCAATAAGCCTCCTATGGTGAAGGACATGAACGAAAGGCTTGTAGAATCGTATATATATATATATTGAGTTTTGAGTTTCTTTTTCACCGTTAGGGGGTCCTGCCTGCTTTGTGCATTACTGACTCAAATTAACAAAATGAGTGAAGATTCATTATTTTGACTGAACGAGTCGATAACATCAGAGTCAGTAAAATGAGCCGAACTTCGCATCTCTAGCCTGATCCTCTCTGGTGATGTGAAATTCCTATAAGAATCTAGCCGAAGTTAGGCTATCCAACAGTTCACCTGCAACCTGCATTCAGAATGCGTGACAGGGTTAGGAACATTGTGGGAAGACTTAGACTATCTAAGTCATTTAAACTGTAACAAACATTTCAGTAAGGGTTGCATGCTGGAAAATATGGTAATGATGGGAATATTTTTGGTTCAAAGTGATGTGTATCAGTTTCAGGACCCTGTATTAGGGTAAAACTAGGCCCTTAACATCTTAGAGCTACCTGAAGACATACCCAAATCTAACTGCCTGTAGCTCAGGCACAGAACCAAGGATATGCATATTCTTGGTACCATTTGAAAGAAAACACTCTGAGGTTTGTGTAAATGTGAATTGAATGTAGGAGAATATAACACAATAGATCTGGTTTAGATAATACAATGAAAAAAACATACGTTTTTTAGTTTTATTGTTGTATCATCATCTTTAAAATTAACAAGATAAAACAAACATTCAGATAGGATGATGGGGATCATTTCAGTGAAAAACATAAGAGGGCAACAGTACTTGTGCAAATTTTCAGAATGATAACATCAAAAATAAGTGTGCTACATGACATTTATCATGAAGTCACCCAGGTGTCCCACACAAGTAGCCCAAATGTACCCAAGTGGCCAAATTGGTCAAGTTATACATTTTGAATGGAATAACTATATACAAAATACCAAAATGGTATTCTAACACACCCCCCCAAAAATTTAGAAAAAACATGAAAAAATATATATATACATTTACAAAAGAACACTTTCAATATATGGAAGACCCTCAGTCCTCTACACAATATTGTTCTGCTGATGCCAGGTGCCAAAGCAGTCTCTGTCTGCTGTAAAGCAGAGGGTCACCAAGCATGTGGTGCAGGTTATGGGGGACTTCATTTTGCAAAGAACACAGTGATGCCTCCATGCTGGGCCCTTTTGGCCTTGAGGCACATCCATGCCTGCAGAAATACATTTGGGCAGATGAACACCACTTGTGGCAGGAGCTGGATGAACCAGCTTCAGTGGGGGATGGACACCTTGGCACTGGGGGCTCCCATTCGGAGTCAGTGTCACTGTGAAAGAAAATGTTCAGTTAGAATAGTTTCACATATGAGCCCTGTATCAAAAGGTATAATAAACAGATACACTGTATATAGAGTACAGGGAACAAAATGTTGAATATATTATTATAGACCTGCTAGATCTACTGTCTCATTTATATTATGACATTTCAGCTAGATCTACTGTCTCTATTATATTATGACAGACCAGCTGGATCTACTGTTTTATTATATTACAACAGACCAGCTGTATCTACAGTCTCCATTTCACTTTGACCATTGTTGTGGGCGTGCCCTCCCCTCAACAGCCTCAAATAGGCTATTTCATTTCACAAATAATATTTTATATTATTAATTTCAAACAACGGCATTAGCATGAGAAGAACTTACCAGTCCAAAACGATGTCCTCTCCGTTCAAAAAATATTCCTCCATTTGGGAATCGCTAAATGAACTGTCCTCGATCAATTTCTTCTAAAATTGTGTGTACATCTGTATATCTAGACTTAGATTTAGCTTTCCCTGACTTAGTCGCCATACTGATTGATATATAAACAGCTGAATATGCACTTTACCAAAATAATGCTGTGCGCAACATGCGTGGCTCCTTCCGGTATGAATCGTCAATGGCGAATGAACCTCTTTACGCCGGAGTTTACTATATGGGTTGGTCTTCCAACACATAAACATTACATATTGCCGTTTACCTCAGCTCATTGGCTATCTACCCAGCTAGATTTCAAGACGATCAGTGGTCATTGGGTTAAAATACAGTCAATCAACGAAACAGCGATCATATCATGTCATTACTTGTTGTCTTCAAATCGGTTTCTTTCAGTCAATACGTCTCGCGAAATGAACCATCAGGTTTGGTTGTGTAACAAACAAACAAACCAGTTGATTGCAATGAAATCAAACATGACTGGAAAAGTCACTTTTTGTGTGTGTATTTACCCCAAATGTGTCGTCGAAAATGGAATGAGACTGAATTCACGACACAAGCGGTTCACAAAATGTTTTGTGTTAGGCTATAAGGTGTGCTAGATTAGGGTTGGAGTGAAAATGTACAGGATGTTAGCTCTCCAGGAACAGGGTTGGAGAGCTCTGCGACTAAGCAGTGTGTTAGTTTAACACTGTTCCGGTGTGAGTCCACAGACTCAACACTTTGAGTGTTGATTTAACACTCTGTCTAACACACTTGTTTTTTTTACACAAGAATTTGCTCTGCATAGTCTCAGTGATGTTAAAGGCTATTATCTGCAGTACAGTAGCTTGAAAATAAATTAGATAGGCATATCAAATCAAAACAATACAGGCACTATCCTCACACTGATATCACTTCAATTCCATGTAATGTATTGTGTTATATGGTATATTGACTCCAGAGGAGACTGGTGAGAGGAGCTATAGGAGGACAGGCTCATTGTAATGGCTGGAATCAAATTAATGGAACGGTATCAAACACATCAAACATATGGAAACCACATGTTGGATTCCATTCCAGCCATTACAATGAGCCCGTCCTCCTATAGCTCCTCCCCCAGCTTCCTCTGATTGACTCATGGCACACACACACCAACACACACACACGTCATTCACTCACATAAACTGTTTGTCCGGTTGGTGTGTGTCCATGTGATTACAGAGATGATTCTCCTGACCTTGTGGTTTGATTTTGTGGGGTTAATGTTGTTGTGGCTGAACTGATCAATGTAATTTGGCCTGTAGAAATGTTTCTGTAGTAGACCGCACACATACCCACCAACACGTCAGTCCATTACTATATATTCCTAAGCCCTTTCCTTGGCTGTACTTTTGGTATCGTTTGATCCTCTATGCATACAGGCAATGACCAACAGAACCAGATGAAGATAATCATTTCATTAGAGTAAACTTGGCTTTCATTTTTGTTCTTGCTGACCACTTTTCAAACCAATGTCTTAGAATCAGCAGGTTTCAAACATCATGTTTCGTATGTATTGACCCTCAGTTCTCTTTTAGGGGTTCAAGTCTGTGTTGACACTGGTCCTTTATAGATCAGTCTGGACCTAACAGTGCTGTAAACACATTCTCATTCACGATGACCACTGCTCGCATTAATTTGGGTACATGTGTGCATGCGTGTGTGTGTGTGGATGCTCTCTGCTCTTCTCTGATAGAGCTTGGCAGTTTCCTGTCAGTTAGGCAGAGTCCCAGTCCATTCCCAGAACTGACACAGTGCCTTGAGTTGAGTCTGCCATGACAATCACAAAAGCCATAGTGACAATACAACTGCATGGACATGGGGAGAGTCCCCAAGGAGCTAACATATACGATGGACTGAAATCAGCTATCACAAGCACCTATAACGTCTGAAAAATAAAATAAGACGCAGCAAACTGTCAAAACGATGACTTCTGACCGCGCCTTTGTGGACAGGCTATGCAAATTCTACCCTGATGTCCCTGATTGCGATCACCACTATGTGTTGTTATTTACAGTAATTGCATAGCGTTTGTTGGTAAAGTGTTAGTGGAAAAATGTGTGTCGGCTTGTATTACTATCCTCGTACCAGAAATTCCCAAAAGTCCCCACAAGGACAGTAAAAACATAAAACATATTCCATCGTGGGGACATTTCCCACTCCCCCACAAACTGTTTTAAGCTCAGGGGTTATGTTTAGGCCTAGGGTTAGAATTAGGGGAAGAGTTGTAAGTAGAAATCAATGTTAGGTCCCCAGAAGGATTGTAGAACATATGGTGTGTCTGTGTCTTTATGCGGGTGGGTGAGCAGGTGGTTGTGTGTGTTGTTCTTTTCAAACACATGAGCCACAAAGGCCATATGTGGTGTTGCAGAGATGCATAAACCCTAATTAGTCATGTTTTCCATTTGGTTGCCACTCCGCCTCCTTTTTCTTTGCACTGACAGTTTTTCTTTCCTGATTACTTTAACCAAACTGTGGGAAAGACAAAGGCACCATGACCCAAATACAACAGTCCAGAACTGTTTCTTTATGGAAAGGAAAATATCAAGATAGGTTGTTTTCATTTGTTTCTTTTGGTAATGATATAAATGTCTTCAAGTATGGTTTTCTTCTATCATGTAGGCTTCTTCTGACATCAGATGTAAAGGAATAAACGTTTGAAGAGAAGCCAATTCAATAATATATATATATTTTAATATATACAATTCAGCCGCATCTGATTTTAAATTAATGATGATTAACAAATAGTGATGAAATGGTGGCTAAAACACAAGCCTGCAATTATGTGTAATACTGCCCCCAAGCTGGCAAAAATGATTAGCGTCTCGAGGAAGGGCAGTTTACAATCTCCATGGTTACGATGTGGCCCAGCTCTTGAAGTTTGACAGCTGGCTACAGTAGCTAACTACCTTGCACGATAGCTTTCTATCTATCCTCTTACTATTTATTTTTTAGATGAAGTGGTTTTAAACCGGTGCAAAAATGAGTATATCAGTAACTCGAACATTTAATAAGCAAAATGAAACCAACAAAGGTTTTACACAACAGCGAATACACGACTATCTATATGGTGAGTTAGCTAACGTTAACGTTAGCTAGGTAAGTTAGCTTGTTTGCAATAATTATCTAGACAGTTTGCAAGCGAACATGAACTGTTTTTGTTGTGGATGTTGCATTACAGACCCCGTATATACTGTGTCCGGGGAAATGGACCATGCAAGGGCCAGCTTCAAGGCACATGCATCCGTGGACCGGGTGGTAAGTTAATCAACGTTAGCTAGCTAGCATAGCAACCTCGAACTAAACACTTACTTTCAAATGACCTTACATGTGATTACAGATTCACAATCAATGCTTATCGCTGTCTTCATTCGTCAGTAATGTCACATGTGTCCATGACTCTAATGCAATACCTAGGACTTTTCCAGACCTCCCTTACCCATGACAGTTTTTCATATCATGCATAACTGCAAGGATTTATTTTGAGAATAAATTTAATTCACACTTGGTGAAATAATGTTAAAATTATTAACCCAATAATTTGACAGTAACCCTGTAACCCAAATACGATCACCGTAAAAGCCCTATCCCTATGAAAGACCTCTTTCCATGTCCCCCTGCTCAGAGGAAGGTTCCAGAGTATGGGTCCATGTTCAGTCACCTACCTCACCACCCTCGTTACGTCTTGCGTCTGGACACCACTGACCCTGTGCCCACTTTTATTGACCGCCGCTGGCGAGGGTACACAGAGCAGCGCAGAGAGGCAGTTCAGCAGCTGGCAAGGTAACACACACACAGATACACAAATTGAATTTCTGCCCTGCTAGAGCTGCCCCGGCCAACTGTAAGTGTTGTTATTGTGAATTGTAAACTTGTAGGAACAACAACAGCTCAGCCGCGAAGTGGTAGGTCACACAAACTCACAGGACGGGACCGCCGAGTGCTGAAGCGCGTAGCGCGTAAAAATCGCCTCGGCTGCAACACTCACTACCGAGTTCCAAACTGCCTCTGGAAGCAAGGTCAGAACAATAACTTTTAATCGGGAGCTTCATGAAATAGGTTTCCATGGCCGAGCAGCTCACCATACTCAATGCCAAGCATCAGCTGGAGTGGTGTAAATCTTGCTGCCATTGGACTATGGAGCAGTAGAAACTCATTCTCTGGAGTGATGAATCACGCTTCACCATCTGGCAGTCCAACAGACGAATCTGGGTTTGGTGGATGCCAGGAGAACGCTACCTGCCCCAATGCATAGTGCCAACTGTAAAGTTTGGTGGATGACTAATAATGATTGTGGGCTGTTTTTTTATGGTTTGGGCTAGGCCCCTTAGTTACAGTGAAGGGAAACCTTAACACTGCAGCATACAATGACATTCTAGACAATTCTGTGCTTCCAACCTTGTGGCAACAGTTTGGGGAAGGCCCTTTCCAGTTTCAGCATGACAATGCCCCCTTGCAAAAAGCGTGGTCCATACAGAAAAGGTTTGTCGAGATCGGTGTGGAAGAACTTGACTGGCCTGCACAGAGCTCTGACCTCAACCCCATTGAACACCTATGGGATGAATTGGAATGCCGACTGCGAGCCAGGCCTAAACGCCCAACATCAGTACCCAACCTCACTAATGCTCTTGTGGCTGAATGAAAGCAAGTCACTGCAGCAATGTTCCAACAACTGTTATAGCAGCAAAGAAGAGATCAACTCCATATTAATGCCCATGATTTTTGAATTAGATTTTTAAGAGCAGATGTCCACATACTTTTGGTAATGTACTGTATTTCATATACTTGATTTACTTGATTATTAAGGCCCATGTTTGTCTTGTTGTTTTTTTCTTTGTTAGGGTCGTTCCTGGTGCTCTGTTTCAGGTCAGAGGGTGCAAAGACAGCAGTGTTTCAGGCATTGATCGTTGGAAGTTTTTCAAGTGGTGAGAGAGAGCACATACCCGTAATGCGGCAGCAGGACATTGTGGGATCAAGGGTTAAAGAATGAATGGTGTCAGAGAGGACACCAGGGCCTGAAGGAAGACTCAGGCATCAAGTCATGACAGCATCAGAGGTCATTTGTATCATGAGAGTCAAATCACACAACCGTCATTATCCTCACTGTAGCACCAGCGGCATGGTCACTGGATAGAATGTCAGCAGACCAGCAGATCTTTCTCTGTAAAAAATATAACTAATTAAAACCAGAATTATGATTTTTGTATCAGTTCAGATGGATTTGACTCTGTTTGAGTGTGTAGTGTTGAAGCCTTATCCCATATTAAAGTAAAACATTGATTGTTTCTGATTATGTTTTTTGTATTCCTTTCCCTCCCTCAGCCCCCTGATCCCCTTTGCACAGCAGGTTCCCCCCGATGTGGTCTTTGCATTGCCCAAGTAAGTCATGCTGCCAAAGTCCCCTGAAAAATGCTGTAAACATATTGGGAACCCCTCTCTTCTCTATCACTCTCTCTCCCTTCCT
Organism: Oncorhynchus kisutch; assembly: GCF_002021735.2. Taxonomy (NCBI): domain Eukaryota; kingdom Metazoa; phylum Chordata; class Actinopteri; order Salmoniformes; family Salmonidae; genus Oncorhynchus; species Oncorhynchus kisutch. The sequence continues at coordinate 24,706,284 of NC_034199.2, forward strand.
CCCTCCACTCAGAGCTAACCCATACTCTACAGTGGAGGGGGATAGTGAGCATCTGCCCACTCCATTCCAGCGCACCATGGGAGTGCAGACTGACTACAGGGACAGTGAGGCCCAGACGGACCCCTACACCCCCGAATACGTGGTACGGCCCGGGACGGCCCGCCCAGAGCTGTTGACACTGGCCACACTGACATGGGGTACATACGAGCTTCAGAGACCCTACCGCTTCACCTCCTGTTGCACCTCTACAATACTTATACTGCAGGACAGGCCATTCTGACCCATCCTCACACATGTTCCAACACTACACAACTCCCTTCACCCCAGCCTCATCACCTTGACTCCTCTGACCCTATCTCTCTCCCTCTACCCCCCCCCCCCCCCCCCCCCCCAGGTCGTGGTCTTCCGGCGGGTCTGGCGGAGGTGGAGATGATTGAGCGAACCAGGGTGAAGCGGGCGTGGGAGGCCACCCTGCCCCCCATGGACGACCTGAGTCAACTGGACACGAGGAAGAGGATGATGGATGAGATGGAGAGGAAGGAGTGGGCCTTCAGGGAGGACGAGATCCAGAAGTGAGGGAACGAGAGAATAAAGGAAGGAATGCACCACACAAGCAGCTTCACCATCTTTTTAAAATTCTTTCCCTCCTGTCCTTGTCCACCCATCCCTGCTCTCCCTCCCCTTGCCCCACTGTCATTCTCCCCCCTCTACCCCAGGCTGCAGGAGGCCCGCCTGGCCTTGCTGATGGGTATACTGAGGCAGAGGGAGGAGGTTCAGCAAGAGGCCACGGTGGACAGGCTGGACCTCAAGTACTCCCAGCACCAGAGAGACGAGAAGAGCAAGCTGAGCAAGATACGCAATGACTACATCATCTGTAAGTCAATGGGTGTTTCTCAATATGCATTCTACCGTGCTCCACACTCTCGTGCTCCTAGTGCATTCTCCGACGACTTTCTTTTGAGTACGTTCTTGTGAGGGTGAGAGTGTGGAGAATGTATAAAATATTACATTTGAGGAGCACACGCACTCCCCTACTGTTTTAACTCACGCTGCACCTCCCCATTCACTGAACCTTCTTCCAGCCACGACAATGGCAACAATAGACAAAACAAGATATACACAAAGCAAACGTTTTACTTCATAATTATCAGCTAGATATGTACATCGTAATAATCTAGCTAGCCAGCTAGTTAAACAGGCAAAAATAACCTAAAACTAATGTTATGTGGTTAGCTACCAATTCTTTGTGGCTAGATAGCTATCCAGTTAACCCTATTGATTTAATATGGACTTGGGACTTACTCATTCACTTAACCGTCTTCCAGCTAGGACAATGGCAATGGAGACAAAACAAGATATACTCAAAGAGTAGTAGCTAGCCAGTTAGCCTTATTGACTTACTTGCGATCTACAGTACGTAGGCAGGTAAATATGCCAAAATGAATACAGCATGTATTTATTAACATATCAAGATAAAATATTGTAGTCAGGCAACATATGAGATGTGAATAGGCAACATTTCATTCTGAAGTTGGAGTGTATTTTCTCTCGCTTCAGCTCAAATAATGACTACCAGTGAGTTCAATACATTTTGCGTAATTTTTTACGTGGTTGTGTCATATTTCTTTGTATACTTTCCTTTGAATCCTGCATCGTTGCATGCTTAAAAATATGTACAAACGGAGTACGCATTCGACAAGTGCCCTCCCTGCTCCGTTTAGCATACTTTGATTTGGACTCATACTCCAACCCTCCCTTGGTCCAATTTGTGTGCCCGGATGACGGTAGAATGCATTTTGAGGAACACCCAATGTCTTGACTTTTGTCTAAGGCAATGATGCATAGAAATTCTGCGTATTTACATTTTGCATTTCATAAATCACTGTGATAAGTGTTGATAAGTGTTCAAAGCCTCTAACCTTCCCTTTAACTTTGATTTAATACCATGAGAACAGTAGGGCTTAAAGATTTACTGTCTCTCTATCGTTCTCCTTCTATTCCACTCTTTCTCCCTCTCTCCTTCCCCCGTTCTCTCTTTTCCCTCCCTCTCTCTCCTCTCCCAGCAATGAGGAAGCTGACAGCGAAAAGAAAAAATGTGGAGGGAAAGCTAAAACGCCGTGACATCATCAAGGACTACTCCAACTACTCATCTCAGACGTACGCCCCTCTGTCCCGCATCGGCCTGTTCCCTGACCGCCACTCCCAACGCAACATGGTCAAGAGCCGCTACCTTGATATCTATGAAGGTTTGAGTGTGCTGATCTAGGATCAGTTTGATATTTCAAGATCATTATGAATAAGATTACATGGACATGGGGGACCTGATCTTAGGTCAGCACTCCTACTCTGAGAAAAATGAATACAGGCCCTGAATCTCAAAGTGATGGTGTTTTAATAATGCCAGATCATCAAAATTGCTAAGGTAGAGGTTAGTGAGCTCTCTTCCTATCTGTCAATCACAGGTCTGCTGGAGCTGGAGGCGGGACTTCCGGTCTCAGTGACAGAGCCATGTATCAAAGCACCTGTACCCAAAGTCAGCAAGGGCTTCGTCAAACGCTCCGCACGCAGAGAGATGGAGCTCATGAAGACACACCAGGTCACAAACACACACACACACACACACACACACACACACACACACACACACACACACACACACACACACACACACACACACACACTCAAAAGATGTATAACACTATTTTTCTCCCTCCATCTGCAGGCTCTGAAGGAGGAGAAGACTCGTGTGGAGGAGAAGAAGACCCTGCGCTTCCTCTTTAAGACAGAGAAATCTGTTCCTCGACCACAGACCCCTGTGGTGGACGAGCCCCCTGAGGTACAGTACAGTCCGTCTCAACACACTGTCTGGAGATGTACACTATCCCCCCTCACTCACTATGTGGTCTGTAGCACATCTCTTCATTCTCTCTTCACCCTGTCATTCCGGTGTTTTTCCAGGGGGACGAGGAGAGAGAGTTGGCTGTCATCTACTTGCAGAAGCTGCTGAGGGGAAGAAGCATTCAGAACCAGGTGTGTTTTTATGAAGAGAATGATAAGCTCTATGATAAACCAACCTTTCTCTGTGTGTGTCTGATGTTATGGGATGCTATCTCTGTGCGCTGCTGTCTATCTGTACGTGTGTGTGTCAGATGTTTGAGGGGAAGGAGAAGCGTCTAGAGCTGATCCAGGAGCTGAGAACCACTCATGCCCTGCAGAGAGAGGAGCAGGAGCTCCAGAGAGCAGACACACAGCTCACGCTGGCTCTGCAGAGACAGAGAGAGCAACACACACACAAGGTGAGAGAGAAAACACACACACACACAGACAGGTACAGACACCTCTTTCCTCCCCCATCCCTCACTCTCCCATCGTCCTGTCCCAGGCATCCTTGGTGGAGGGGTACCAGGCAGCTGTGGCAGGGGCGGAGCTTGTGGACATGCTGGACTTCCTATCGAAGGAGCTGATTCGCCTACAGGAGGAACGCAGGATCCATGCGTTCACCTTATTGGCCGAGAGAGACAGGCGCCTCCGAGAGGCCGAGGAGAGTGGGCGGAGACAGATGGAAGAGAGGAGACGTAGAGAGGAGGATGAGATCTTCAAACAGGTGTTTGTGTGTGTGCGTCTGCCTGCATGCGCATGCCTGTGTGTGTGTCGTGTGTGTAATGCCTGTACTGTCCTGTAGGTGATGAGGGTTCATCAGGAGACAGTAGATCTGTACCTGGAGGACATCATCCTTGGGACTCTGGACCAGACAGCAGACCAACAGGCCAGACAGGAGATACGCAGAGTGGCAGAGGAGGTCAACAACATCGCCTACGCCATGGAGGAGACGTACGACACACACACACACACCAGGGTTTCCGTTAGACAGGAATAGCTGGCTTTTGGCCTATAAAAACATAGAAAAGCTGATAACTAAAATTGGCGCTAGCCAGTTGTCCAGAAGAATAATCAAAAATACCATTGTGATATAATGCTTTTTAGCCTATTCATTGATGGAAATACCAGTCAATGTAAATACATTTGACTGGTCATACTTATCGGTCTATAGGTCAATTTGCATAATTTAGTGGAATTAAATTGGTGTGTGTAGGCTACAGTATATTTGTTGTGTATCTTATTTATCACACGAATACAGCATACAGATACAGAGCCTTTGAGCGGAAAATCTGTCAGACAGCGCGAGAGCTGCTGTGTCAGCATCTCAAATGGCAACGGAAGGCAAGCTTCATCAGTTTGTGACACACCACCTTGCAGTCAGCTATGCATTTTGGAAACGTACTTAATTGAAGCCTGAACATTGTATGAGGCATGTCTTACGTTGCTTCAAAGTTGCCTGTTAGATCTCCTCTCATTCTACATTTCTAACGGATATTTTCATCTCTGTCACATGAAACAACTCGCATGTGCGGTGCTCTTTAGACAACAGTGTTTTCCAGCTAATTGCATTATGGAATGAACATTCGCACGTAGAGTACTGCCTTGTGCGCATCGCTTATGATGTGAAGAAATAATACTTAATGTATTATTCAACATTTTAAGCAAAACATTCTGATCTATTGCACAGGCTCATTGCTTTTTATTGTCCCATAGTCTGTTTGAATAGGCTATTTCTTTCTCGACAAGCTGACCAATAGAATATGTAAACCTTTCTCCTCTGGGGATAGTAGATTAACAGGCTGGTGATGTTGCTGTTGGTTACTGGTCTTGTTGTCTAAGAAAAAGTAAATGTGGACAGTTATTCTAACATCTTCAAAGTGCACATCTGAATTCAGTAAGAAGGACTGCATATCGTTGCATCCTCGACTCGCATGTTCCGTTAATATGAATTACTATAATCTAAATGTGATTTCTGTCATTCTGAGCGCTGTGGGTGGACACCCTAATCAGGTTATGCATCCACTGCATATGGGTCCGGTGGATTTCTCAATTGTCCGGAGCCACATTATCCTATCTGAAACCCTGACACACACGCCATCTAGCATCCATGTACACTGTATCTCTGTATCTTTGTATTGTACATTGTAAAAGGTGTGTGTGTGTGTGTGTGTGTGTGTGTGTGTGTGTGTGTGTGTGTGTGTGTGTGTGTGTGTGTGTGTGTGTGTGTGTGTGTGGGTGTGTAGTCGGAGCAGCCTGCAGTCAGAGGAGATCGTAGCAGAGCTGGTGTACAGCTTCCTGATCCCTGAGGTACAGAAGATCAACGTCAGAGACAGAGGTAGGCCGTTTATTCCCAAAGCACCCAGTACCATCACATGCTGTTAATACATGATAGCGTAGTAACACAATAATAATTACATAATAATACTTTAGTCTCTTCTGTCTTTAGTCTCTTTTAGTCTCTTCATCCACCTTTCTCTCTCCTTTTCCCCCTCTCTTTCTCTCTCTCTCTCCCTCCCCTCTCTCTCTCTCCCTCCCCTTCCTTCCTCCAGTGCGTCAGAGCCAGCGCAGGCACCTCCAGGCGGCTCACCAGATCATCCACGGGGGTGAAGAGAGCTCAGTGGCCCCTCCTCCTGGCTCCCCTGGGGCCCAGCGCCCCCCCTCGCCCTCAGACAGGGCCTCCAGCCAGCTCCTGGAGGAGATGCTAACCCATGTCGAGCAGAAGCTGGAGGGAGCAGGCAGGGGAGCGGAGGAGCGCAGGGAGGTGGGAGAGGCAGAGCAGAAAAGAACCAGCTGAGAATAGATTAATTTTTCAACAGTAGAGAAAACACTTGGTGTTTCTTCAAGCAATGCATCTCCAAAGAGTTCAGTGTCATGCTTTTGCTCAAATAAGACTGAGATTTTATTGAATTATCATTGTGTTTGTCTTGTTCTTACATGCTGTGCTTGATAAAGTGAGTTGCTAAGAATTTTGAAAAAGCTGAGTCTAAGATATTTTTTCATGGGTCATTGGGTCAGAAGTTGCCTAGATCAAATATATGTATTGTATGGGTCATGTTACTAAAGGCTCTTACTACAGGCACTGTCTACAAAACATGTCGTCCCATGAGTATCGTGTGGGGGAGGCTGTGGTTATCACTAGTTACCACAGCCACAAAGTCATAAACCCCACCTATTTCTACAATTTATCTTCATAAAATGTGAAACCTAAACTTAACCTTACCCTTAAGCTTATGCCTAACCGTAAATCAAGACCAAAAAACTGGAACCATTTAACTCAGTTTTGTTTGTAGCCACGTCTTGTTTGGACAGCATTGTGTAAAGTCACTGGTTCACTGACCATGGCGTGTGCAGAAAGTAGCCCATCACTTTTTCCAACTGATCTGTCGATAGCACCTGCTAAATTCAGGGCATCAATGTTGTTGAGAAAAGTAGCAAAAATGTTGTAGTTCTTGATGGCTAAAGTTAGGTAGAAAGGACTATCAACACATACTGAACAGCTCACGTTATAGACAGAAGCATACTATATGGGAGACCAATCCAAACTCATTTACTGGCATGTCCAGCCCATTCATTATCTCAGCTAATCATGGCTAGTGTGAAGGTTCCAGTCTTTCTGTGGCTAAACCAACTAGACTCATAATTTTAACAATTTTATCCGTATTTAAGTATGGAATACAAGTTTGTTATTAAGTCACATGAATGTTCACATGTTCCAGAAGGCATTTTATGCCAAAAAACACATTTGGATGAAATTAAAATAAATGTTTATGCTCAAATGCCTCTCCTGTGAAGTAGTGACGTGTGACATGCGCCTAGTTTCCTGAAACGTGTCACATTTAACTATCTGGTGTCGATAAAAACATTGGACATAATGACGTCACACAAAAATCAAGTGGTTCCAGTACCTTCAAAATGATTCTGCAATCATAATTTATTTAAAAAAACACCTTTTCCATCATTGCAATAAAGAATGTTTTACTGAAGAAAAATCCACCCCGTCAACAACATACAAATATTGTCGATCTTTAGAACGTTTCTCCTGTATCTGTCGTTTCCATTACACATGGCAATGATATTTTTTACTACATTTTTTTTCAGACTAAACCTAGGTAAAAGGAAAGCTGCCTAGTGAGTCACCACAATTAGTCCATAGCCTACTTGTAAAAATGTAAATTCTGAAAACGCTTACCTGTATGTTTGTCCTGTACAACTGCAGTCCTTCCGCAGGGTGTTGAAATAAAGACTTTTACCGAATACAACCACTGACTTTTTCCTCATTTGTGTTGCTGCTGGCAACGAAATGGTTCCAATTGTTTTTCCACCATTCATTTTTCCCATAGGGGATTTTAGAAACTCTTAAAATAAGAGTTTCGTGTAGGCTTACATGTGTGACATTTTGATAACCGTGTAGGACAAGGTGACTTTTATTGATTGGAACCATTTTGACTGCTAGGTTTTATGGGTATTATGATTCATACTGTGGTACTCTATAGCTACGTTTTGATGTATGGGTTGTCAGGGATTGGTACAAATTCTAATTTCCATGATGAGTGCTGGCTTGCTAGCTGTGTCGGGGTGCCTGACTCCGTTCACTGAGGCAACGAGCCGGGCAAGAGGCAGCTCTGCACGGCATTGGCTGTATTGTACCAGTGGCGAATTTAATTTGGGATTGATTGGTATTATTCTATCAAGTAAAAACCTAAAGAATTCTGTGCAGCTGGCTAGTGTGGTAGCATGTACTATACTGTTCTCTTTGAAGTAGAAAGAATATTCAATATAAGTTTATAATATTAGACATGTGTAAGCAGAATGAAGTCTGAAGCCCATGTGATTGTACAAAGCTAGATTAACATCGAATTGACCATTGGACATGTAAAAAACAGAATGTAAGCAGAATCTGTGTAGATGAGGCAAGGTAAACTAATAAGATGTGACTGATCTGGGCCACATCTGATCTGGTGAAGGCTACTGGACACACACATGAATACATAGTCATACATAGATAACCTCAGCCTGAACATGTAAAGACTTTTGGACAGGAACATTACCTAAGGGGTATGCATGTCATGCCACCAATAGAATCTATGCCCCAATATCTGAGCCAATAAGAGAATGGAAACTATGTAACAAAACAAGGTTCGTAAAATGGGGTGATGACGTTATGTAAGGGTAAAACTGTATAAAAGCCAAGCACTAAGAATGAAGAGGCAGTTCTTCCATGGACCTGCTCGGCTTCTGTTACTTTTGTAATAAAAGTCTAATTGAATTTACAAACTCCGGTATCTGAGAAGTATTTGATTAAACATTTTACACAACACTAGCAGGCAGCTCACTCTGTCTCTTCTGTGCCTAGGCTAATTATTTGCTGCAGTTTATCCTCCGATCACCAGAGTAACTTAACAACACCAAAAATAACATTCCAATGTCATCCAACTCCGGTGTAGGCCTATCTTAGAAGTAAGCTGTGTTATTAGACTAGCAGCCTTCTGTGTTACAGTTCAGACTTAGTGAGAAGTGTGTATTTGTGTTAGGCTGTGTGTGTCTGTGTTAGGCTATTTGTGATGTGGTGTATGTGTTGGTGGGGCTGTGTGTGTTGGTGAGGCTGCTGTGTGTGTGTTGGTGTGGGGTGCTGTGTATGTTGGTGGGGGTGCTCTGTGTGATTGTGTTGGTGGGAGGTGCTGTGTGTGATTGTGTTTATGGGGGGTGCTGTGTGTGTTGGTGGAGGTGCTCTGTGTGATTGTGTTGGTGGGGGGTGCTATGTATGTTGGTGGGGGTGCTCTGTGTGATTGTGTTGGTGGGGGGTGCTGTGTGTGATTGTGTTGGTGGGGGGTGCTATGTATGTTGGTGGGGGTGCTCTGTGTGATTGTGTTGGTGGGGGGTGCTGTATGTGATTGTGTTGGTGGGGGGTGCTGTGTATGTTGGTGGGGGTGCTCTGTGTGATTGTGTTGATGGGGGGTGCTGTGTGTGATTGTGTTGGTGGGGGGTGCTGTGTATGTTGGTGGAGGTGCTTTGTGTGAGTATGTATGTTGGTGGGGGTGCTGTGTGTGAGGGTGTGTGTTGGTAGGGGGTGCTGTGTGTGAGGGTGTGTGTTGGTAGGGGGTGCTGTGTATGTTGGTGGGGGTGCTGTGTGTGAGTGTTTTGGTGGGGGTGCTGTGTGTGATTGTGTTGGTGGGGGGTGCTGTGTATGTTGGTGGAGGTGCTTTGTGTGAGTATGTATGTTGGTGGGGGTGCTGTGTGTGAGGGTGTGTGTTGATAGGGGGTGCTGTGTATGTTGGTGGGGGTGCTGTGTGTGAGGGTGTGTGTTGGTAGGGGTGCTGTGTATGTTGGTGGGGGTGCTGTGTGTGTTGGTAGGGGTGCTGTGTATGTTGGTGGGGGTGCTGTGTGTGTTGGTAGGGGTGCTGTGTATGTTGGTGGGGGTGCTGTGTGTGAGTGTTTTGGTGGGGGTGCTGTGTCTGATTGTTTTGGTGGGGTTGCTTTGTGTTGTGTGTGAATTAAGTAATACATTTGCATAAAGTATACAAAAGTTGTATTCTAATTTCATGAACTGTTACAAACTCTGCTTTGCATAAAGCATGATTTGTTAATAATATGACCCCCTTTCCTTAAATGATTGTGCTTAAATTACTGTAATTATGTATGACTAATTTGCATAATATATCATTTTTTATTTCAGCATTTGACATTTTTATTAAAATCATTCTTTCTGTTGGCACTGTGGGTCTCTTTTTTATTCATGGACGTACTTTGGAACAGATTTCCTGAAGGAAACTCATTTTTAGCTGTATTCCTGTATCCCTGGTGGGGGAGGTAAAACAAAAGACTCCTTTTGTACATGTCTGATATAAATCTTTGACCTGTTTTGATCTGATCACACTGTGATGTTTATCTTAAATTGAATATTTGACAAATATTTATCTAAATAAATAAAAATGTTATGTCAAATTTATCAGTTAGTTGTTGGTCTGATTTGGAATAGATTGTATAGTATTTGTTAGCAGTAGTGTATCAAATCTATTCCATTCTCATTAGTAACAGTGCTACAGGCTCCGTTATAGCACCTCCATCAGGTCAGAATGAGTAAAAAGGACCTCAGCGACTGCCCACCCTCCCAGACCTCTGCAGGGGAGGAGGAGGAGGAAGAGGAGGAAGATGATGGGGAGCCCAAGGTTTATCAGGTGTGGAGATCAGGCTACATGCCATGACGGTAAGGCTGCAAGGGCTTCTTCAGGTGAGATAAACCCACACACAGAAGCATTCAGTACAGTGTTAGCATGATCTAGGAACTGAGTGTATGAGACGGATTGTGTTTTACAGATGAAGCAGTTAATACTTTGTGGCCAGTAGGTGCTCACAGGTGAGAAACATGACAACAAACTGGCAATATTGGATTGGTTACTTTACCTAATAAGCCAGATGGGGGAGTCAGGAAGAAAGAGAGATTGTTGAAGAAAGAGGAATTTCTTCACTAAATACTACTACTCTGTATTCTAGTGACAATCATATGATCTCTCTTTTTTCTGTTCGACTTGATCGCGCTATGTTGCTGGGCAATGTTGCAGGTTAAAGACAGAGAATAGCGCTCTATAGCCTACCTGAGCTCTATTGTCTCTATGCTCCAGGTACTCATTAGTAGTAAATAGGTTAGGAGCATGTCCATCAGTGGGATCCATTGGTGTCAATTTACCTTGTTAAAAAACACACGCACACACACACATCTTTCTCTGTTATACACACACACATGTATTTTCTGAAAAAGCATGGTTAACATAACTAAATATAAACATGTTTATAAGCTGTGGTTGTGAAAGTCACCTCTTCCACATATAGTACTGTAATGGAATTTTAATGTTTGTGCTTTTCTTATAACTCATTTCTGTGTTCTATTCATGTGCTGTTCTATAAACCAATTTCTGTGTTCATGCAAGTGGCTAACTGTGCAAATCCTCACTATCACTAGCTACAATTTGGCAGTACACCCAGAACTTGTTTTGAGAGAGAACAAAAGATATGTCAGTTTCAAGGTCTCAGCTTAGGGAGAAGAAGACTCGTGAGGTATTGGTCTGTCACATGTTAAGAACCAGTATTGGTCTGTCACATGAATGAAACAAAATGATAATGATTAATGAATGATGCTAAATCATGCAGATATAACTTGTCTGTGTATAGCCATATATATGACAACTGCTGGGACTGCCCAGGCACAGCTCCTGATTGACATGTGTACTATGGTGCATTGAGTTGGTTGGAACCTCTCCAGCACGCTGACAATAAACAATTATTATTTTAAGTTTGACTTCGAGTGTCCCTGTGTAAGAATTTCCACAACAGTATATTTACTACGAAGTGGTAGGCCACACAAAATGTCAGCACAAGAACTGTTAGTCGGGAGCTTCATGAAATGGGTTTCCACAGCCGAGCAGCCACGCTACAAGCCTAAGGTCACCATGAGTAATGCCAAGAGTTGGCTAGAGTGGTGTAAAGCTTGCCACCATTGGACTCCGGAGCAGTGGAAACGGGTTCTCTGAAGTAATGTATCACTTTTCACCATCTGGCAGTCTGGATTTGGCAGATGCCAGGAGAATGCTACCTGCTCCAATGCATAGTGCCAACTGCAAAGTTTGGTGGAGGAGGAATAATGGTTGTGGGCTGTTTTTCATGGTTCGGGCTAGGCCCCTTAGTTACAGTGAAGGGAAATCTTAACACTACAGCATACAATGACATTCTAGACGATTCTCTGCTTCCAACTTTGTGGCAACAGTTCGGGGAAGGCCCTTTCCTGTTTCAGCATCACAATACCCCTGTTCATACAGAAATGGTTTGTCAAGATCGGTGTGGAAGAACTTGACTGGCCTGCACAGAGCCCTGACCTCAATCCCATCGTACACCTTTGGGATCAATTGGAACACCGACTGTGAGCCAGGCATAATTGCCCAACATCCGTGACCGCAAGTCCACACAGCAATGTTCCAACATCTAGTAGAAGGACTTCCCAGAAGAGTGGAGGCTGTTATAGCAGCAATGTTCCAACATCTAGTAGAAAGACTTCCCAGAAGAGTGGAGGCTGTTATAGCAGCAATTTTCCAACATCTAGTGGAAAGACTTCCCAGAAGAGTGGCGGCTGTTATAGCAGCAATGTTCCAACATCTAGTGGAATGACTTCCCAGAAGAGTGGAGGCTGTTAAAGCAGCAATGTTCCAACATCTAGTGGAATGACTTCCCAGAAGAGTGGAGGCTGTTATAGCAGCAATGTTCCAACATCTAGTGGAAAGACTTCCCAGAAGAGTGGAGGCTGTTATAGCAGCAATGTTCCAACATCTAGTGGAATGACTTCCCAGAAGAGTGGAGGCTGTTATAGCAGCAATGTTCCAACATCTAGTGGAAAGACTTCCCAGAAGAGTGGAGGCTGTTAAAGCAGCTAAAGGGGAACCAAATCCATATTATTGCCCGTGATTTTGGAATGAGATGTTTGACGAGCAGGTGTCCACATACATTGGTCATGTAGTGTATTTGATCTTTTGTGTCAGTTTTCAGCCCATCGACAGAGGCCTCAACCCCATGTCTTTGTGGAATCAGAGTTCTGACTAGAAGAATAAATAACTTGTTGTCCTCTCACTACATTTTAAAATAAGGCTGTAACGTAACCAAATGTGGAAAAAGTCAAGGGTTCTGAATACTTTCCGACTGCACTGTACAGTATGTGTTTATCATTATTAGCCTGACCGGCCAACCCACACCACAGTTAACCAGCACAGATAGTCATTGTTCCATGCAGACTAGTCAGAGGTCTAAGACTGGCGAAGGTACATGGAGACAGATCTTTACTCACCTGACTAGCAGCCTCAGTGCTCTTGCAAATATATTGCCGTCACTAATAGGAGAAGCTAGTAATAAGAATATCATAAGGACATGACACAGAGCCATATGTTTTCATTTAACTAAGCCTTAGGGTGACTTTAATGATCCCCTCCCCTTCCAACAGGCAATCTGTTTGTTTACGTCTCCATGACTGCGTTTACACAGACAGCCCAATTCTGATATTTTGCCCAATTATTGGCATAAGATTTGATCTGATCGGTCAAAAGACCAATTAGTGGCAAACGATCAGAATTGGGCTGCTCATCATGAGGTTATAGATGGCTCTGATAAGGACAACAGCCTCCTGGTTACCGTTGCCGTTGGCAAAAAAAAACACATTTAGAATCAAGGCAGATAAAATAGCAGTACTGGGCTAGGTGCTAAATACATTTTATATTGGGACTAGCACTAAAAAAATACATTCTGTAGAAGTGGGTTTTAAGGCCCGTTTTAAAAGTTCTGAGTGAGCTCTCAGATGGTCAGGGAGAGCATTCAATAGGTGATTGGCAAGGAGCACAAGGCTCGGTCCTCCATATTCAGAAGGCTTATTTTGGGGTCTTGAAGCAGTAAAGAGTGGCTTGAGCAGAGAGTGCTAGGTTGCTTGCTGATTGAGATGAGGTCGCTGATGTAGGTGGAGCTAAATCCATTCAAGGCTTTAAATACAAGCAGGAGGATTTTGTAGCTGATCTTGTAGCCAGTGGAGTTGGGCCAGGATCGGGGTGATGTGGTCTGACTTCTTGGTCCTGGCCAGGAACCTGGCAGCACTGTTCTGGATAAGTTGGAGCCTATATAGTGATGTGGCTGGGAGGCCATCAAACAGTGCATTGCCATAGTCGATCTGAGAGAAGATGAAGGCATGGATGAGTTACGAAATTGTGTAGAAATGATAATAGACCTACATTCATGCAGTTTCTTGACCGTGTCCAGCTTGCTAATAATCACCTAAATGAAAGCTAGACAGTCAGGGAGCACTGACATTTAAACATTTTTGCACATTTTGACAGCGAGGAAATATATTTAAAAAATCTGTGCAGCCCTCCTGACCTCGCTGAAGACTGAATGTGGCCCCCGGGGCAAAATGAGTCTAAGAGATCTAAGAGGTCAGCTAAGAGACAGCTGTAGGCTGTCTGATGTTTTCCAATCTGAAAAAGTGGTTTCCACTTGAAAATAAATAATTGGCCAATCACTGACCCCTTTTAACTGTCAGAGTATCAGGATAATGTGATGATGATTTCTCAGGTAAACAAACAAGTAGAGTCAAGGTAGATGTAATCAAGGTAGATGTAGAGCCAAGTGTCGTTTCAGCGTGTTGTCCCTGTTATTCACGGATGTTTCTGGTGTACCATGTAGCCAAGTGTCGTTTCAGCGTGTTGTCCCTGTTATTCACGGATGTTTCTGGTGTACCATGTAGCCAAGTGTCGTTTCAGCGTGTTGTCCCTGTTGTTCACAGATGTTTCTGGTGTACCATGTAGCCAAGTGTCATTTCAGCGTGTTGTCCCTGTTATTCACGGATGTTTCTGGTGTACCATGTAGCCAAGTGTCGTTTCAGCGTGTTGTCCCTGTTATTCACGGATGTTTCTGGTGTACCATGTAGCCAAGTGTCGTTTCAGCGTGTTGTCCCTGTTATTCACGGATGTTTCTGGTGTACCATGTAGCCAAGTGTCGTTTCAGCGTGTTGTCCCTGTTATTCACGGATGTTTCTGGTGTACCATGTAGCCAAGTGTCGTTTCAGCGTGTTGTCCCTGTTATTCACGGATGTTTCTGGTGTACCATGTAGCCAAGTGCTTGACTCAGGATTTCATGGATGTGTTCCTTTTTGTTTTTCCTCGGTTCAATCCAAAGCCTGGAAGATCTGTATTGTAACGTGGTTGAAATGTAAAAGTCATTTCAGATTAAACCAACATGCAGCCTTTCATGTGATTGCAGTCTACGCAAACGTAGAAGCATTGACTTTAAATGTCAATCACGCTATAGCGCAGATTGAATCTAGCCAATAGTGAGGGTCATTAATACCCTGTCTCTTGCATGTCTCTCTTTTTTTACCCCATTCCCACACTTTCTCTTTGTTGTCTATTATTTCAATTTTCTCCATCACCTTACACACCCCATCCTCTCAATTCTCTGTACCGCTTCCCCCTGAACCCTTTTTCGCTTTCTTTCTCCCCCCTTTTCTCCACCCCCACCCTCTCTCACCCTCCTCACTCCCACCCCTTCTCAAATCTCCCTCTTCCTCTCCTCCCCCCTTCTCTCCCTCCCTCCCTCCCTTGCTCTCTTCCTCCCTCCCCTCGTCCCCCTTTCTCTGTTGTAGCTGGGTTTCAGCGCCACCTGCTGGATCTTCTAATGCGGTTCCACTACACCCTGAGGAACCAACAGCGGCAGGAGTGTTCTCATCTTCCTCCTCTCCAGGAAACATTAGGCCACACACACACTCATTACTATGCTCTAACTTTGCTTCGTTCTTCCTGCTTTCAATATATTTAAGTACATCCAAACTAGTGAAGAAAGACAGTGAAATTAGTTTAAATTATAAAGGACTTTCTGAGACAGTAGTAGTTTGCTCCCTAAATGCTTATGTGGTTGAAAATGCTGTGTCCTGATTGGCAGATCGTCTGGGTGTGATCGGTCACAATGTGATTGATTGACTGCAGGAGAAGCTGGCTATCGTGCTGAAGGTCCACATCTACTCTAAGAGGCCCAAGCTTGAGAAACAGTGAGTCTTATTTGAAATATTGGATTTCCTTGAGACTTGAGACAGAGTCATGTGTCGTAAAGTATTCCGTTGGATAACGCACCTACCCACTGGGCACACACTGGTTGAATCAACGTTTTTTCCACTTCATTTCAATCAAATGATTTTGAACAAACATGGTATAGGCATTGAATTGACGTCTGTGACCAGTGGGTAGTGATGCTATGTCTTCATAGTGACCTCCTGTCCCCCTAGCCTGCTGTACCCTAACATTCTGGTGTGTGACGACCCTCCCACTCTGTCTGCCGTATTCTGTCTGTTCTTGTTTCCTTATTAGGATGCCGGTGGGTGGAGTTGGGAGGGTCGTCAGCTTCATGGGAAACACCTGGGCCATGTGTCTCCCAGGATAAATAGACCTCCCACACATTCATGGAAGAGATGGTATGATGTTCCGGGGTCCTTGTTGGTCCCCGGTTTTATGGGGGGGAATGTGACGACCCTCCCACTCTGTCTGCCGTATTCTGTCTGTTCTTGTTTCCTTATTAGGATGCCGGTGGGTGGAGTTGGGAGGGTCGTCAGCTTCATGGGAAACACCTGGGCCATGTGTCTCCCAGGATAAATAGACCTCTTCCACATTCATGGAAGATTCGTGACAGGTGTGTCTGACGGATATGAGGACTGTGAATGAGGAGTATACCAAACAGGTCCTGCAGATTCTGGACATCCAGCCAGACAACTCATTTGACCCAATCATCCTGCAGGTGGTCAGCAAGGACCCCTGAGTCAGCCGCACACAGACAGGCATCAGCATGGATGCCTAAATCACTTTGACATCTAGCTAAATCCTCCATCCTCAGACTGATATAGGATGGATGCCCAAATAAATGTAACAGGGATCAACAGAGACATCTAACCAAGGATCCAAAGATCTGTAAAACTGCCTATGTGGCAAGAATTAAGCTTTTATTTAATTCAAATATATGACTGTTTGTGAAAATGCCCGAAAAAAAGAGCTATGCGTTTCATATTCATTGTGTGCACGCTTGTATGTTTTTTCAATTTTTATATTAGCCATAATTCAATTACTGGTATGCATTTTGACAATTCAAAACAATTGTCAAAGACTCATACTTGTTTTTAAAGCACTAATCCAAAATCCTCTTATACAGGAATGCACAAAGGACATTGTTCAGTACATGATGTGTATTCAAAGGGATTTATCTGTGCCCTGTTCCTACAGAATTTAAGGAGTGATTTTGTTTACTGTGAAAAAACACTAATTGGCTGCTGTAATCTCGTTCCTTAAATCTGGTCAAGTGCCTCCTGATCCGCGATAGGGCGAAACATCGCCACTGGCCACCCCAGTGGCACTAGTGTTTTTGTTTTGAAGAAATGAGCATCCAGCATCATAGTAAAAAATATATATTACATGGAAAAAACATTGTTGTTTGAAGTAACGTATTTGTTGTTGTAATATTGGGAAATGGACGTGGCAGTTTCACCACTATGGATTCCAGCGTTAAATGTGAGATAAAATCATCAGTCTAGTCCAGGGGTAGGCAACGCTGAACGCTGGTCCCGGAGTGCTGCATTAACTTCATGTTTTTCATTTAACCAACGTGGAAGACCAGGTGTGTTGAATTTAGTCAATCATTGAACTGATCAATGAGCTCAGTTGGTCTGGTGTGGTACGTAGACAAAGTCCTGCAGTACCTGTGGCATCCCAGGAACAGGGTTGTCTACCCCTGATCTATTCCATATCAATTGACCCTCATTGCAGAACTGTGTGTGTGAAAATAACAATTAGAATCAAAGTGTGATAGAAAATCTTATGTGATGAAGAATGTTACAAATGTAGGTACATGTATTCTGTGAAGGTTGGGTTGTGTTTTCTTGACAAGAACAGTACAGGTACATGTATTCTGTGAAGGTTGGGTTGTGTTTTCTTGACAAGAACAGTACAGGTACATGTATTCTGTGAAGGTTGGGTTGTATTTTCTTGACAAGAACAGTACAGGTACATGTATTCTGTGAAGGTTGGGTTGTGTTTTCTTGACAAGAACAGTACATGGACATGTGTTTGGCTTTGTGAGTGTTGGGTCAACGTTGTTTTCTGTCATAAATGTTTATCTTCCTGTGTGGTGTAACACTAGCAGACACAGGGCTGCAGTCACACTCATGGCCAGCACTCGCCACCTTGGACCTCCGCCTTGTGACCAGCACTGCCTACCAATAACCTCTGGTCTACAGTTCCTCAGGCTGTCCTTCTATTCGGGTATAGTAACACAGATTTTACTCGTCTGAAATGTACTGATTGTGACCACACACAAGATGTCTGGAAAACAGTTGAGACGAGTAGAACTTTTGACCGACAAAAAAGCATTTGCGTTTGAATGTCTGTGTGGCCTTAGCCTTACGCTGTTTTGTTGGAAAGCTGTTATATGTAAAACAAATGTGACCAAACATGAATTTTATATTTAAATTGTCATATCAACCTGAAATGCTCTATTGTATCTAACCCTCAAATAAAGAGCAAGTTTGACTATCTCAGAAGTGTAGAATGTGTGGCTGGATCAAGTGGATGGGAAGTCATGTACTGGGCTGTTGGTCATTATAGCCTGCTGTTCTACTGAACATACTTGTTTCTATACCAGACATCACAACAGGGCATTGCCACTGGATCAAACACACACACACACACACACACACACAGTGAGAGAACAAACGGACAGAGGCAAAGAATAGTTCATTTCCAGGCTATCCTACTCTTTATTTAATGCAAATGACAGTACCAGGGAACTATTCCTCAGGGCACGCAAGGGAAAGTATTTACAGGGGTGAACATTTAGCATACCTTCACAGAATAAAAACAAACATTTCAAAATGAAATGAAAATGTCAGTCACAAACAGAGGCATTCAAGTAGTACTAGTAGTATTGTTATACAGGGCTTTTATCTTTTCTTTTTTCTTTAAATCCAGATAGCATATTCTTCTGCCACGAGAGTGTGTGCGAAGCCATAGTCTGTATATTTTATAGTCCACTATCCTTGTTCTTTTTTTGGTAAGTGTTTGAAAATGTTTTGGTGTGATTTGACATGGTTCACTCTGGTTGAACTGGGGTTGGGGGAGTGGTCACAGACCTGGTGATGGGATAGATAGTAACGCGTCAATGAAAGCAAATATTACAGCAAGCGGGACGGGTGTGAGGCATGACAAACCCCTTGGGTGATACTGAATATCTCCCAGACGGAGGGAGGGAAGGAAGGAGGTAAAGAAAAGAGAATGTACTGCATTTCCTCTGAGAATGGCTTGTCACAAAATCAATATCATCAATTGGCTTAATGGCTTTGATACCAGAAGCAACATTTTGACTGAATACATACTGTACTCTAATGTATATGACACTGTTAACCTAAAAAGGCAATCCTCATACCCATACTTAAACCCTGGATACAGTGTGCGTGTGTGTAAAATATTTGTGCATCCTAGTGAAATCATAAAAAAACATTGAACTCAAGCAAACTTTGCTTCAAATCAGGTCAATAATCTCAAACAATATATGTATGTTTTTACAGATTTGTCAAAACCTTAACATAGGGAAAACAGATGATGAATAAGACATGTTGACACCAAGGAGAATGTGTACATACAGAGAAAGAGAAAATGCTAAAGTTGATCTAACATTGGTACAACGCTAGACTGAAACTGAGCTCAGAGGGGGGCAGCAAGTCATTAAACGGCACCTAAGAGGGATGCAAGGTCATGTTGTGGAAGGGGGTAGGAGGTGAGGGGGCAAGGAGAAGGTGTATGAAAGCAAAGGCACTCCAAACTATAGATACACTATACATGACTAGTTATTGTTACAATAATACACTTGTTATCTACTGTACTGTACAGGTAAAGGTTGAACTATACGGCTAGATATAGCATCATTATCATCTACAATCTCCAACATATTGCCCTGATTTTTTTCTTATTTTCATTTCTTTTCTCCCCCATATCTTTGTTTTTGCTCATAAACAGTACATGGGTCTGCATATATACACATACCACGATCACAACATAAAATACAACATACATAAGTCAGGATTTGGTGAGGAGCATATGAACTGTACATATACACATTGTGTAGTTGTGTTGTCATATTGAACCTGTGTGAATATGTCTGGGTAAGTAAGACGCTCGACTCAGAGCCTGTACCAGTGAGGTGGTTGTGTGGTCCAGGTGGAGAGATGCAGAGAAAGAGATGAACGCTAGACTAACGTTAAATTAACGTTGGACCAACAGATTAATATTAGACAAACACAGAGTCAGTGGTCACAATAAGAGAGAGCCAGGAGTGACAGAGGCCTAGATAAGAACACTTCTCGCAATATAGCCAGAAACCATGTCTGAAATTCCAAATCAAGTGCCTAGAGGGTAGACGCTAGCTGTTGATTTGGAGTTTGGCACATGAGTTGAAGGAAAAGTATACATGACTTTAAAATGTCTTCATGTAAAGACAGAGCAGGTGTGGGGGAGGCATCCCCTAGAAACTGACAGCACTACTACACAGTGACATGATCAATGGAGAGAGAAAGTTAAGGAATAGAACAACACGTAGTCCGGTCTACAGCCTTAACATACCAATGATGACACACAGGGAAATAGTAAAGGGACTGCTGAAAAAAAGAGTATTTTTCCAGCAATAGAGATCCCACCACCTTGCCTCTTCATGTCTATAGGCAGCAGCAAATATTGCCCCTGCTCTGTGAGCCAACAACTTACCGTTATGGATTCTGAGCTATTGAAGTTTCATATATCTATATATATTTTTGTACATAATGCAACATAATATATAAACTGTGTGTGTATGTATATATATATATATATATATAACACAAGCACACAGAACCAGACATGTCACACATATCAATCTAAATGATCCCACCCAACCCGAGCCCAGAGAATATAAAACAAAAATAAAAACAGAATAGAACTGTTCGCTAACCGTTTCAAAATAACCCAGAGCAAACCTCTGACATCCGTGTCCACATATATCAGGACCTTCATGCATGGGGTGTGTTTGTAAGAATGTTAAGTGTGTGTGTCTTATGCCTAATTAGCAGAAGTATGGAGGTCAATGCAGCGGTAAAAGGTGAAAGGTCACTCTAGGCACTCCGAACCTTACTCAGGCCATGCACTACAGGAGGAGGAGCCAGGGTAGACATCCCAAGCAGGGGGTCAGAGGTAAGTGATGAGAACATGAAGGGGTGGGTTATGGAGAGGGCATGAGGAAGGGACTGATCCCTCGTGTGTGTGTGTGGGGTGGACTTCATTGTGGACAGGGAAGAGGGTGTGGGGTCAGCTAACTACTTTGATACGTAGGATTGTCCTCTTGGAAACATTAGCAGGCTAGTATTGTGTATATAGGGTACGTTTATATATGAATACTCTTATATTTCATCAGCCTCCCCTGTCCCCCACCACTCCTTCCTTCTAACAGACAATAAAGATGTCCACAGTGGAGTAGGTTGCAGAAATCAAACACCTAGATGGGTGACTTGGAGTTGTTGTTGTAGTTGTCATCTGCTTTAAACCCTGCCATGTCATCATCACTCCACTGGCATCACCCCTGGCTGGGGCGGGGGGTTCAGGAGGTGGAGGCGGAGGCCGAGGCAGTAATGGTGTTAGGGCTGCGATCTGTGCTGTTACCATCTAGGGATGAGGACAGGAGAGACAAAGATTGTTCACTAATTTACACATCCATTCATATGTTTATCAATGATAAAACAGGTGTTTTAATAAGAAATGTTCCTGAGAGAGAAAGATGGAGATGGAGAGGGATGGAGGAATGAAGAAGTGTGGGTCTGACCTGTGGTGGCGTTGGATGGGGTGGAGGAATGAAGAAGTGTGGGTCTGACCTGTGGTGGCGTTGGATGGGATGGAGGAATGAAGAAGTGTGGGTCTGACCTGTGGTGGCGTTGGATGGGATGGAGGAATGAAGAAGTGTGGGTCTGACCTGTGGTGGTGTTGGATGGGGTGGAGGAATGAAGAAGTGTGGGTCTGACCTGTGGTGGCGTTGGATGGGGTGGAGGAATAAAGAAGTGTGGGTCTGACCTGTGGTGGCGTTGGATGGGATGGAGGAATGAAGAAGTGTGGGTCTGACCTGTGGTGGCGTTGGATGGGATGGAGGAATGAAGAAGTGTGGGTCTGACCTGTGGTGGCGTTGGATGGGATGGAGGAATGATGAAGTGTGGGTCTGACCTGTGGTGGCGTTGGATGGGGTGGAGGAATGAAGAAGTGTGGGTCTGACCTGTGGTGGCGTTGGATGGGGTGGAGGAATGAAGAAGTGTGGGTCTGACCTGTGGTGGCGTTGGATGGGATGGAGGAATGAAGAAGTGTGGGTCTGACCTGTGGTGGCGTTGGATGGGGTGGAGGAATGAAGAAGTGTGGGTCTGACCTGTGGTGGCGTTGGATGGGATGGAGGAATGAAGAAGTGTGGGTCTGACCTGTGGTGGCGTTGGATGGGGTGGAGGAATGAAGAAGTGTGGGTCTGACCTGTGGTGGCGTTGGATGGGATGGAGGAATGAAGAAGTGTGGGTCTGACCTGTGGTGGCGTTGGATGGGATGGAGGAATGAAGAAGTGTGGGTCTGACCTGTGGTGGCGTTGGATGGGATGGAGGAATGAAGAAGTGTGGGTCTGACCTGTGGTGGCGTTGGCGTTGGATGGGGTGGAGGCGGCAGCCTGAGTGCGGGCGTGGGCGGGGATTAGGATGTTGGCCAGCGAGGGATTACTGGACAGCTCTGTGAGAGAGACAGGATACACCAGATCACAGCAGATTACACCCACCACAGGTTAATACATCAAAATACACCTCAAGCACAGGTGACACACACACACACACACACACACACACACACACACACACACACACACACACACACACACACACACACACACACACACACACACACACAGATGACAGCAGGTAGCATTAGTACAGAGACCTCATCATTATACATAAAGGAGAAGTAACTGTCTTTCAGTCAACTCAAACACTAAAACAAGTCTCTCTGTACCAATGAAACTGGGAGGAAAGAAAGGTAAAAAACAGAGAGTGCAGTACCATGCGTGGTGAAGTTGAAGAGGGAGGGTTTTTCTCGCCCGTTGGGCAGCTTGACGTTGGGGTCCCTCAGCTCGTCGAAGAAGGAGTGTGCACACGCCTCCAGGGGGGTGAAGCGTGAGGTGGGCGTGTACTCCAGCAGCCGAGAACACAGGGCGATGGCCTCCGGTGGCGTACGGGGCCGGAACACCTAGCAACCAATCACACGCAAGGACAAGAGTCAAGGAGCCAATCACAAAGACAAGACTGGAATCAGTTAACCACTCAATTGAAAGATAGTATCATGCACACAAAGATGTATGTTGTCATGATAGCAGATGTGAGAGAGGTGTAAAGACTATGGATTTCAGTTATCAATTTATCCGTTTCTGCTTATTGATATGAAATGGAGAATGTCATTATTACTTCCTATCTTACAGATATTATCTTAACTGACTGAGGTCATCACAAAGGTGAGGGTGGTATACATAAATATAGTATAAACTTAACTATTGCGCTTGGATAAATTATATTGAAATAGTTTGTCCATAAATTGTCCTTTATATTTTTCCAGTTCAAGTGTAAAGGGCCCAGCCCTACAGCGGCAGGGTAGGAGACTCTAGATCAGCACAGAGACAGCTTCTACCCCGAAGCCATAAGACTCCTGAACGTCTAATCAAATGGCTACCCAGACTAATTCCGTTGCCCCCCTCTTCTACTCTCTGTTAGTATCTATGCATAGTCACTTTAATAACTCTGCCTACATGTACATATTACCTCAATTACCTCGACATCAGTGACCCCCACACATTGACTCTGTACCCCATGTATATAGCCCCGCTATTGTTATTTTACTGCTGCTCTTAAATTATTTGTTATTTTTATCTCTGACTTTTTTTTAGGTATTTTCTTAAAACGGCATTGTTGGTTAAGGGCTTGTAAGTAAGCATTTCACTGTAAGGTCTACACCTGTTGTATTCGGCACGTGACTAATACAATTTGATTTGAGACTGGCTAGGGGGCTGCAGTACTACAGAACAACCACAAGGTGGAGTCTGGAACGCCACCATGAGGACCGCTCTACAACACTGCCTGCTTATTGGCTAAGGGGTTATCCAATGCTGGAGCAGTGGGCAGGGCTGGGCCCTGTTCAAATACTGTACAATGTCCTCTTTCCTAACTCCCTTTGTAGAATTTATCACTGACCTGACCAGGGCCCGTTTTCCCAATAGTGATGGAACTTAGGCTCACAAGTGTTTTAACGATGCATCTTTCCTACAACAGATGAAGATGTAACATGCGTTTCGCAAAACACCACGCATAGAGAACGATCGCTAAGTACGTTGTTGGAACATGTGTCGATACTGTAGGATCGAAAGAAATGGGGCGCTGCGCTCGGATCAGTTTTTACATTTAAATAATTCTTTAACATGATAAATATTTCAAAATACTGACAACGAATCAGCTCATAGAGAGATATTAAAACCTACGGCTGCAAATCGAAGACAGCTTATTCTAATGCTTACCCAATAAAAATGCACCAAATCGGCACATCATTGCACACCTTAGGCTACACATCATGAAATATATTAAGATAAATTACAGACAGTAACCTACAAATAGCAATGAATTGAGCATGAAATGTACACTATTTCAATATGATTGAAATAGGCCTATAGCCTACTGTTTATATTTGAATGCAGTCATTCATTTGAAGCATCTTTTTATACGTTGCTTGTTTGTATTAATTGCAAAGACATTGGTAACTTTGTATTCGTAATCAACTTTGTTCTGCAGTTATCGGTGGCCACAGAGAGACGATAAACCATGTGATTCTATGTTTAGCTTAGATCTTCTGTGTGTAAAGTGATGCGGGAGGGCAAAAAGCATCTAACAACACACTTAGCTGTTCTACGAGTGGTCTGAGGCAGGAGTTAGACTACGAGCGTTTTCAAGTGCAATGTTAATAACAGTGGTTTTGGTAAACAGCTCTGAGATTTAAAGATGCTCCTACGAAGGTTCTAACGATGAACTTAGCCTTAAGATGCTTTTGGGAAACCGGGCCCCGATGATTTCTTCATGTGCCCTTGCAGATTAGAAAGAACCTGATGGTTGTAAGCAATTAGGTAGAAACCCCAGCTAGCTTACTGGATAGATGGAGTTGTTACCATATTGCTTACACCTATCCAATCCTTACAGATCTAGGTGGGGCCCATCATGAAGTTCCTAGGTGAATTGATTTTCATAATTGGAGGATACAGATTTAATGGGATGGCAGAGATGAATGCCTGGCAGGCTGACGAGGCGAGCACAGAGAAATGATGCTAGGGGAGGGGGTGGATTGTAGAGTAGTAAAATAGTTCCTGTACCTGTTGACTCACCTTAGTCCATGCGTGTGCCTTAATCTGGGGGAATTTGAACTCAGTGTAGTTGGGGTTCATCTCTCGGATCTGCTCCCGTGTAGGGGTCCCCAGAACCTACAGCACAGAGACAGCAGAGGAGAAGAGGGTGAGGTGGAGACAGGGGGAGGAAGAGACAAGGGAGGGAGAGAAGATGACAGAGAGCGTGAGCCGTTTAGAGAGGGTCAATTGCGAACAACAGGGAGAGAGCGAGAGCGAGAGAGACAACATTCATTCGATGAAAGAGAGAGAATTTGGTGGCAAACACCAGAACTGACAGGCAGGTTTCAGTACCTTGATGATCTCCACCAGCTGATCCACTCCACTGTCGCCAGGGAAGATTGGTTGCCCTAGCAACAGCTCTGCTAGCACACAACCAGCTGACCACACATCTGTAGAGGGGGCGGAGCATAAACAGGAAGATGTTGTGATTTGCATACTTGCTCTAGAGGCTCTAGAGGTGTAATTATATTAATTTAAATGGGGGTTTAGCAGTTAGCCTACCTATGCTAGAGGTGTAGTCGGTGGCACCAAAGATGAGCTCGGGGGCTCTGTAGTAACGAGAGCAGATGTAGGACACGTTGGGCTCTCCGCGTACCAGCTGCTTAGCGCTGGAGACACAACATCAGCACAACATACTGTCAGTCACACACTCTTCATCATCATACTCATCAATATCATCACCATGTTATGACCATCACTGTCATAATCATCATCATCAAAGCCAATCAAAGCTAATGAGAACTGCAGATTCTTTCCCATAATTTAAACTGACCTGCCGAAGTCACAGAGTTTGAGTACGGCCGTCTCAGGGTCCAGCAGCAGGTTCTGGGGTTTGATGTCCCGATGGCAGATCCCAAACGAGTGGATGTAGGCCAGACTCCTGAACAACTGGTACATATATAACTACAACACACACACACACACATGCACACATTATAAATGGAGAGCAGAGGACAAGGACACATTTGATGGATACAGTGTGCACTCGCGCACACACACACACACAAGTACCTTGACATAGACCATGGGTAGGGTCTGTTTGGCTCGGCTGTAGTGTCTGGCCACTCTGTAGACCGTCTCAGGAACATAGTCCAGTACCAGGTTCAGATACACCTCATCCTTCTGTAACACAGAAACAGAGAGGGGGTTTCGGCAACACACACGCACAATGTAACTATTGTTTGACTATCAGTGACTCGCTCTCTCGTACACTACTGCAGACAGTGATGTCATTTCCTGCCGAGGGCACCAGGGGGATGGGCGCTGCACCCCACCCCTATAGCAAGCCTACCACTCAATCCCTCTTCCTCTGATCTGATTGGTGGAGGTCAACAGTCTGCCGTGAGGTCACATGCCAGCCGCTCCTCATCTCTGAGCTCAGACTTCATCCCATACTGCCCCTGAAGGTGTCCAAAGAAGGACGGAGCGAAGCGGCAGGTCTATGAGTACCATGTAACCCAACTCAACTTTCCACTTCACTCATCTTCCACTCCTCTACTACTTTCTCCCGCTTCCGCTCTCTCTCTCACCTACTAGACTCCTCTCCCTGTTCCATCTGTTAGCAGAGCCAGTCAGCAAACTAACCAGAGGAGACAGATTGTAGCGTGAGAAGCTAGCTGGCTGTTCATGTGAGCTAGTGTTATCATGGAGTCTGAAGAGACTGCCAATCTGACACAATTATGTCTACTAGAATGGATCTGTCTGGACTGACCCTTTTCTCTTTCTCACACATACCGTAGACACACATACAGTCGCACGCACGCACGCACGCACGCACGCACACACACACACCCACACCTCCCCAAGACATGGCATCAAGTCTGACAATAAATGTTTTTTACAGGTTAAGGTGATGGTGCTCACACCTCAACATAATTTACAGAGAGAAAAGGATTTACAGAGAGAAAGAGAGAGAGTGAAAGACATAGCACAGAGAGAGCCCTGAGAGAGAGAGGGAGCACTAGCACTCATTTCAGAATAATTCACACTACAAGTCTCTACATATTCAACTAGGAAGACTAGAGCACTGTTAAAAAACATGAGCCTGGCATCCTGTCAAAGACATATAAAGATATTAGCATTGCCATCTGGTTTGGGCTTAGTGGGACTATAATTTGTTTTCAACAGGACAATGAACCAACACACCTCCAGGCTGTGTAAGGGCTATTTGACCAAGAGTGATGGAGTGCTGCATCAGATGACCTGGCCTCCACAATCCCCTGATCTCAACCAAATTGAGATGGTTTGGGATGAATCAGGTTTGCAGAGCGAGGGAAAAGCAGCCAACAAGTGCTCAGCATATGTGGGAACTCCTGGTTGAGAGAATGCCACGGTTGTGCAAAGCTGTCATTAAGGTAAAGGTGGCTACTATGAAGAATCTCAAATATTGTAATGATGGGGCAGTGAGTAGGAAGCAGGTGCAGAGGAAACATTTGAATAAAACAACAAAACCAAGACCACAACACTAACATAAGGCAGTATCCCGGTACACAAGAACAATACCAACTGCTGAGTGAACCTGGGAGAGTGACATATAAAGGGGAGGAAATGATTACGGTAATGGAGTCCTAACAGGTGCGCGTAATGATGAGTGCCAGGTGTGCATAATCGTACGCCGGAGGGGAGGAGCAGACGTGACAAATATAAAGTATATTTTGATGTGTCTAACACTTTTTTGGTTACTACATGATTCAATGTGTTATTTCATCGTTTTCATGTCTTGACTATTATCTACAAGTAAAATAGTACAAATGAAATAGTAAAATAAATAAAAGCCCTTGAATGAGTAGGTGTTCTAAAACTTTTGACCGGTAGTGTAGATGAACAAATAAGTTGTGGGTGTGTCAAGGCTTGGCCCCTCACTGGCCAATCAGAACGTGCGCCATGGCTAAATATGTGGTTGCTTCAAGTTGTGTATTTACAGTGTTTTATGTACTGCCTTGGGATCAACTCTAATGTTAGTCCATTATAGTTTGTTAAACAGCTTACAGACACAAAATAACTAAATGTAGACCTATCCCATCTTTGCTAAATATGTTAACATGAACCTGTTTGCAGTCCACATTGTTCTAAGTCATTTCATGGCTTCAAATGTGGAAATATATACATAGCATTAACACTGATGTAGGGGCTAGGCCTACTGTAAATTGCATAATGGCTGAGCATGGACATCCCAAACGTTGTCAATAAGCAAGATGCAATTCATTATTGATAAGGCCTAAAAAAGAGAGTGAATAACTCTAATGAAATTCTAATCAGGCAATATGTGTAAATCCACTTACAGGCACCATAATTTCTCCCTGCGGGTACATCATATTAAAACAATGCAGACTATGGAGGGTTTTACACACATCCAAACTTTTCACAGTAGCTGGACAAAGAACCAATATAAAGAGAAAGGGAGAATGTCTACTCACCCTTATACTGCTCCCAAATATAATGTTTTATAGGCATATTGGAACCATCATATTGGAACCATCAGATCGCATCCAAACTGGCATTGCATGCGCGCCACGGCCGTTCTCACCATAAAACCAGTGAATTATTCTACTAAGTTTGCTTTAATTAAAATTAAATGAAAAACAAGCACTGTTTTATTTCCAACAACAATAAATAATAAAATGTAATGATATAAAATCACCGGGAAAAAAACCAAAACATGAGGCATTGCTGTTGAATCAACCTTCGTTATAGTAGGCCTAGTGTAAGAGTAGCCTACAAGGAGGGTTTTAAAAATATGAAATGGAAAACAAACATTTATTACAGGAAAATAACTTCTAAAAGCTTCACCAAGGTTCTCATGGAGAGATGTAACCTACATAATGGAGGAGTTATGTACGTACAAGGCATGGCTGCCTACAATACATAAAAAGGGGAACGTCAGCTCACTGTTTTGCTCCTCTCAAACTTGATCTTTTAATACAACTTTGATGATTAACAATTATTTCCAAGCGGTATCACAAGCCAAACACGCTAGTGATTAGAGCGTTGGGCCAGTAACCGAAAGGTTTCTGGATCAAATCCCCAAGCAGACAAGGCTATGCTTGGTTTTTAATCAAATAAAGCACAATGGGGAAAAAACATGAAATGTTTCATGAAGTATACAGGCACCGAAACCACATCTTGTTCCATGTGCATTTGGGCAGTGTGCGTCACAGATTTCCACTGTCAAAATTCATGCCCTTACCAACTGCGTTACTGCTAAAATCTGCTTTGGTTGGTTTAAATAACCCTGCCAGCGCTGCCTGAAATTAGCACTTTGGCTCATGTTTTTAAGGACACACTTCAAATATATCCACCCCTCCCATCTGAGCACAAGCGTGCTGATATTAAACAGTGAAATTGAGGAACCTGGCGTTATGGCTGGAATGTTTTTACATGACAAAATTGCAAACTAACGTGCGTTTGACACTAGCGCCACCTTAACGCCAGCCATAAATAGAGCCCTTGAACTGTGTTTGAGGTGTGTTGTGTACGTGAGTTAACCAGAGAAGTGTTCAATCAGTCCAGATACAAGACCTTACATAACCCCACATAATCCTAACACTACTGCTAACAGTGCTACTGCTAACAGCAAATGCTACTGCTGCTTTAACACTACTGCTGCTACTACTAACACTACTGCTACATCTAGTGCTACTGCTGCTACTAATACGACTGCTGCTATTAATACTACTGCTGCTATTAATACTACTAATACTATTAATTTTACTGCTGCTATTAATATAACTGCTCCTAACACTAGTTCAGCTACTAATACTAGTGCTACAGCTAGCACTACTGCTGCTATTAATACTACTGCTGCTACTAACACTACTGCTACTACTAATTACTATTGCTAAAGCTAGCGCTACTGCTACTACTAAAACTACTGCTAACAGCTAACTCTACTGTTCCTACTACTGCTTCTACTAACTGCCGCTGCTACTAATACTATTGCTACAGCTAGCAGTACTGGGGAGGCAGGTAGCCTAGTGGTTAGAGTGTTGGGCAAGTAACCGAAAGGTTGCTGGATTGAATCCCTGAGCTAAAAATATGTCGTTTTGCAACCTGAACAAGGCAGTTAACCCACTATTCCCCAGTAGGCCGTCATTGTAAATAAGAATTAGTTTTTAACTGACTTGCCTAGATAAATGTTAAATAAAACTATACTGCTGCTACTAATACTACTGCTAACAGCTAAAGTTACTGCTACTACTAATACTTTTGCTACAGCTAGCGCTACTGCTGATACTAATACTACTGCTAACAGCTAACGCTACTGCTGTTACTAACACTATTGCTACTGCTAACACTATATCTACTGCTTGCGCTATGCTACTGCTAACTGATAAAGGAATGTATATGTTTAAAGTAATGATTAAAGAATTCCACCCTGAAATCATATAATTATATGAAATGTGTTAGAGTCATAATTTAATAATGTGTGTGACTAGACAATTGTGTTACTATTTTGCAATATGAGCTGGGTAGAGTTGAGACATTCAAGGCCAAGGCCTGAACTGTCGACTTGTGACAACAGGAAAGAGGGCCCTTCCAAGGCCCCTCTAATCTAGGGAGGAGAGGAATGGCTAGAAACTGCCAGGCTGGTCGAAAAGTGATAAATTGTGTGTGTGTGTAGGTGGGAGTTATAAAATTACTGTTTTCATTTTTGACTTCAGAGTACTCTCTGAATAAAGAACTAACCTTTTGCAGATTTCTGAGACTTTGTCAAATTCTTCTATTAACCAGGGCCTTACAACCTCTGGGGAATTGGTCAAAGCTATAAAATAGTTATGTTAGAACATTGGGATAACAATTCTCATGACAACTTGGTCCTTTGAGCCAGATCTCAATACCTGCCTCTGTCATCCCAAGGAACTGCTGAAAACAGTGCACGGGCGGATCAGAGATCCGTAAGATAAAGACCTGACCTCTGAAATTGAGGGTCCATTTCAGGCCGGTGGCGAACTGGTACACGACAGAGGCGGTGACAAGATCCAACCTACATTGAATTCTCAGCTGCAAGATAAGGTCAGTAATCTTTATTCATTAGTTTGGGATTGAATTCTAAACTTATTAAAAATTGACTTAGAATGGACTGGATTAAATTCCTATAAAGCATAAATGTGAGGGAGGATTTTAACTGTAAACCTAACAGTAAGTAAGATTTGTATCCCATCCATAAAATGTAATGTAGAGAAAGTTGTAATCCCCAACCGAATCACCCTATGCCAGATATCCACAATTAGAACAGAGAGGAATAAGGAGGTAGGAGGAAATGAGAGGAGATGGAGAAGAGAGACGAGAAGAGTGAGGCTCACAAGAGGGCCCCTAGCAGCTGGTGTTTCCTAAAATTAGCAGGTGGCCTTTAGTCAGGCAACCCCCCTGCTCCGTGCATTCTCCCCTCTCCCACAGCATCTCTCCCTAATCCTCACGCATGGGCACCCCAACTCCAGTCCAGACTAGGTTTCCTAGGTGGGAGGATCCATTACCCCATTGTCATGGACCTGATTCTGTGAGTGCTGCATATGTGCACCCTGACAGATTGGACACACAAGTGTGGTCTATATTTGTCAGTGCTCTCCCTATCACCATGCAAATGACAGTTTATACGAACTCAACCATTCATGGGTTATGAATACTCAGAAAAGGAATACTCAGAAGGAACAGGACATTCAGCCATACGGATAAACAGACAGTGATACAGACAGACACAGAGGGACACAGACAGACACAGAGGGACACAGACAGAGGGACACAGACGGACAGAGAGGGACACAGACGGACAGAGAGGGACGCAGACGGACAGAGGGGGACGCAGACAGACAGAGGGACACAGACAGACAGAGGGACACAAACAGACAGAGGGACACAGACAGACAGAGGGACACAGACAGACAGAGGGACACAGACAGACAGAGGGACACAGACAGACAGAGGGACACAGACAGGCAGAGGGACACAGACAGGCAGAGGGCCACAGACAGGCAGAGGGACCTTGTCTCCGCTGGAGTAGAAGAAGTAGCGCAGGCGAACGATGTTGCAGTGGTCCAGCTTCCTCATGATCTGCAGCTCGCGGTTCTGACGGGGAGAGAGACAGACAGATGTCAGTCAATACTACCTTACTGTTTCAACAGGATACAGCATGAGAAGTACAACACCGAGGTCTACAGCAGATAGAGAGTCAGGTTAGACTACAGAAACACAGCAGAGATTTGACTCCCATCAATATACGATAATTACTGGCCCTCAATCTGGAGAACTCCAGGTCAAACAGGCCAAAAGAAGGAGTAGCCACCCACAGAGGATGAGTAGCCACCCACAGAGGATGAGTAGCCACCCACAGAGGATGAGTAGCCACCCACAGAGGATGAGTAGCCACAGCTCTGATCCACAGTGGAATGCAGAGAGGGAGAAAGCGGAAAAGACAGAAGTGTTCAACAGAACTACAGAAATGTCCCTGGGATACGCAGACATTTCAGGGTGACTGGGAGTGGAGGTTGGAAATGACTTGGATGTAATCCTGTAACTAAGGAAGAACAGGACCACTGAGAGGGCAGTACACTGACAGACACAAAACCATCTTATATTCTCACAAACACAAACTACCTGCATAGAGTGCATAGGGTACATATGGTGCATATGGTACACTGGGTGCATAGGGCGCACAGGGAACACGGGGTGCATATATGATACATGTGGTACATATGGTGCATCGGGTGCATATAGTACATACGGTGCATATGGTACATAGAGTACTGTATGGATAGACACGTATGAGCAATGTTAGCCTACTACTTTAATCTCATCTACCATTGAGACACCCCCTCAACTAGCCAGTGACATCATCACCATCCTCCAATGTGGTTTCCTGTTTCTCACAGACAGAGACAGGCCAGCAGACAAGCATGCATTGCAAACAGGCAACGCCCTCTTTCCCAGCGCCAGGGAGAGGAAAGGACGGTAGTACCATATGGAGCAGAGCAGAGCAGAAGATGGCACTGCAGTCATTACTGCTGACCTGTCATATACTGCACTGGGACAGAGACATGGTGAGGATAGAGACAGAGACTGGTAAACCACAGTGACATCATGACACACAACCAACATGGAAGTTGTCATAAAGACAGTGACACTAACAGGATGGTAAAGCAGAGTACACACACATCAGAACATCCT
Organism: Oncorhynchus kisutch; assembly: GCF_002021735.2. Taxonomy (NCBI): domain Eukaryota; kingdom Metazoa; phylum Chordata; class Actinopteri; order Salmoniformes; family Salmonidae; genus Oncorhynchus; species Oncorhynchus kisutch. The sequence continues at coordinate 24,739,356 of NC_034199.2, forward strand.
ACAAACACACGCACTAGGGATGGGCATGAGTAATCAAGTAACTCTATCTTTATCCAGAGATAAAAACATTTTCAAATACTGTAAAACTATTTGGTGGAATGTGCTTTGTGCCTGCCCGAACGGGCAACTGAAATGTCTTGAAGACAACATTAATTTGTTTTGACTCGAGTGTTCCATTTGTACATGTACATTGGCAGGGCACAACAAAAAAGAAACCAAGCCAAGCATCACACAGTTCTTCGACCTAAATTCCCTTTCATGTCTCACTTATTTGTGTTCCGACCACTCCCTCTATACACACATGCTGCTGAGTGTGCACGCAAGCTCCCATAGGCCTACAGAAATAAATGCCTATTCAAAAAACCTATCTAACTGATGTGATACACAAGCTACAAGTAAAAACAGTTTTATCACACATTCAAAATGGACTGGTTGATTGAAGTAGGAAAAAATGTGTTCCAACAATGAGCTGCAGTTTTGGAATAATTGCATCCTGTCTATTTTCTGCTTAAAGGGATACTTAGAGATTTTGGCAATGAGGCCCTTTATCTACTTCCCCAGAGTCAGATGAACTCGTGGATAACATTTTTATGTCTTTGCGTGCATTTTTAAGGAAGTTGCTAACTAGCGCTAACACAATTGCTAACTAGCACTGGCGCAATGACTGGAAGTCTATGGGTATCTGCAAGCATTGGCTCGCGAAACTACCTCTAACTTCCTTCATACTGGATGCAGACATAAAAATGGTATCCACGAGTTATCCTGACTCTGGGGAAGTAGATAAAGGGCCCCACTGCCAAAATCTCAAAGTATCCCTTTAAGCTACTTTGCCAACTGCTAGTGCCAGGGGTCTCCAACAGGTCGATCGTGATCTACCCGTAGCTCGCAGCCCACCTATGAGTGGCTCACCAAACTTTTCACGTGTTCCACCGCAAACTGTCATAAACACATCTCACAGTATCAGACACCGCAAGCTCCCGGCTATGATCTAGTGTAAGCAACATTGACATTATCCCACCCCTGGTTAGCCACTATTGGCTTAAGCCAAACCTAACAATATCTGTCAATTAATTTCTAGTAACATTGCCCCTGTCTGTGTGGTGCGCACGTTTCTCTATCGCTCCATGTGTAGCCAGTTGACGTGATAACCGTCTTGTGGGTTGACAGAAATACTTTCCCCAAAACCTTCTCAATCAAATGTTAACTGCAAAGTAGGCTTACCTGGCAGAAGTATATCTTGAGTAAGTATATTTGTATATTTGATTTGCTAACTTTGCCATGAAATGAGCAGCAACAGTACAGAACCATTGCTAGACCAGCACATTAGATGGCATATTCCTCACTCGCTAAATGCGCAATTAAAAGGGCCAGTAGCGCAATTAAAAGGGCCAGTAGCACAATTAAAGGGCCAGTAGCACAATTAAAGGGCCAGTAGCACAATTAAAGGGGAATTACACATACAGTTTTCTCCCAGACCAAATAACCTCCATGAACCATTGTAACCAATATATAATCTAAACCCAGACATACTTTGGGAAAAGTTTGGTGACCCCTGGCCTAGGCTATAACCCCCCTAAACATACAGTAGACAGGTGCCACACTGAAAAAATGCTACAACATTAGTTTGATAAAGACAAAGAGCATATTTTCATCAGAATCATTAAGCCTACTCACCAGACAGATGTCGGAGCAATAATTCATCAACATACAGTTTTCATGTTAATCTATGTTTAAAATTCCAAAGAACAGGCAGAATAAACAAAATTGCACGACTGTATGTCAAAAAGAAAACAAATTTTGGTTTGTAACCCTGAAGAAATTGTCTTACAACTCGCCTAACAGAGCCCTGTTTTAAATGATCACTTTTGAGAAAAACTGTTCCAGAAGCTAGATGCGCATCACTTCGCAGTGATAACTTTTTTCATTTTGAAAAATATTTTGTTCCATTTTATTCTGTTATAATAGGTCATGTTTTTTTTATATATAAAAATATAAAATAGGTGTGTCTTGACTGTGATAAGGGCTCAGAAAATTAGAGCGTCTTGTCTGCTAAATTAACATAACAAGGCTATGCCATTGCACCACCTAAGGCTTCTGGAAAAACAAGCATCACTGCTGAGGTTACTGCCTTTTTGAAGATTGTATTCCAAGGTGTAATATAACCAGTTCATATTACGGTTTTAAAAAATGTATCTTAAATGGCACTTGTGTTTTTATTGACACTGAGTGAACAAAAAATTAAGCTCTTTCCATGACAGACTGACCAGGTGAACACAGTTGAAAGCTATGACCCCTTATTGATGTCACTTGTTAAATCCACTTCAATCAGTGTAGATCAGTGGTTCCCAAACGTTTTATAGTTCCGCACCACCACAAACATTCAACCTCCAGCTGCGTACCCCCTCTAGCACCAGGATCAGCGTACTCTCAAATGTTGTTTTTTGCCATCATTGTAAGCCTGCCATACACACACTATTCGATACACTCATTCTTAAGTTTTTGTCACAACCCTGCTCGTGGGAAATGACAAAGAACTCTTATAGGACCAGGGCACAAATAATAATAATTCAATTTTCACAGAACTGCTGGTTGCAATTTCGATGAGGCTCTCTTGTTCAGATATTGGTAAGTGGACTGGAAACAGGGCATGAAAGGGATAACGAATCCAGTTGTTTGTTTCGTTCGTTTTGGGAAAGTACCTGCGTAATTGCACACCCAATTCACTCAGGTGCTTCGCTATATCACATTTGACATTGTCCATATTCTTGTTCATTTGCACACAAAAAAAATCATACAATGATGGAAAGACCTGTGTGTTGGTTGTCCCTGTTAATGCAGACAGAGAAGAGCTCCAACTTCTTAATCATAGCCTCAATTTTGTCCCGCACATTGAATATAGTTGCGGAGAGTCCCTGTAATCCTAGATTCAGATCATTCAGGTAAGAAAAAACATCACCCAGATAGGCCAGTCGTGTGAGAAACTCGTCATCATGCAAGCAGTCAGACAAGTGAAAATGATGGTCCGAAAGCAACTCCTACGTTGTCTTGGCTGTGTGCTTTGGGTCGTTGTCCTGTTGGAAGGTGAACCTTCACCCCAGTCTGAGGTCCTGAGGGCTCTGGAGCAGGTTTTCATCAAGGATCCCTTTGTACTTTGCTCCGTTTATCTTTCCCTTGATCCTTACTAGTCTCCCAGTCCCTGCTGCTGAAAAACATCCCAAAGCATGATGCTTTGATGATCACCATGCTTCACCGTAGGGATGGTATTGGCCAGGTGATGAGCGGTGTCTGGTTTCCTCCAGACGTGACACTTGGCATTCAGGCCAAAGAGTTCAATCTTGGTTTCATCAGACCAAAGAATCTTGTTTCTCATGGTCTGATAGTCCTTTAGGAGCCTTTTTGCAAACTTCAAGCGGGCTGTCATGTGCATTTTATTGAGGAGTGGCCACTCTACCATAAAAGCCCGATTGGTAGCACTGCAGAGATGGTTGTTCTTCTGGAAGGTTCGCCCATCTCCACAAAGGAATTCCGGGGCTCTGTCAGAGTGGGATCTTGGTCACCTCCCTGACCAAGGCCCTTCTCCGCCGATTGCTCAGTTTGGCCGGGCGGCCAGCGCTAGCAAGAGTCTTGGTGGTTTTAAACTTCTTCCATTTAAGAATGATGGAGGACACTGTGTTATTGGAGACCTTCAATGCTGCATTTTTTTGTATCTTTCCCCAGATCTGTGACTCAACACAATCCTGTCTCGGAGCTCTAAGGACAATTCCTTCGACCTCATGGCTTGGGTTTTGCTCTGACATGCACTGTCAACTGTGGGAACATGTATAGACAAGTGTGCGCCTTTCCAAATCATGTCCAATCAATTGAATTTACCACAGGTGGACTCATATCAAGTTGTAGAAACATCAAGGATGATCAATGGAAACAGGATGCACCTGGGCTCAATTTCGAGTCTCATAGCAAAGGGTCTGAATACTTATGTAATTAAGGTATTCCATTTTATTTTATTTTTAATAAGTTAGCAAACATTTCAAAAAAACTATTTTTGCTTTTTCATTATGGGGTATTATGTGTAGATTGATTAAATAAAAATGTTCTTAATCCATTTTCGAATTAAGGCTGTAACGTAACAAAATGTGGAAAAAATTAAGGGGTCTGTGTGTGTATGTGTAGCAGTCATGTGAGGAGACTTAGCGCTCAACAGTCATGGAGTTCACTCTTCCTAACAGCCCCTACATAGGGAGAGAGAGAAAAAGATGGGGGTTGGCTGCTATAAAGGGAAAACAACACCTAAAGAGTAAGAAACAATGTGTTAGAAGCTAAGTCTGCTATTGCCTTACGAGCCTGTCTGGCAGAGACTGCTAGCTAGGCTGCTAATCTTAGCCTATGTTAAACTCTGAAAAAGACAATACCTCAAACCAACATATCACTTCTGTCCAACTGTTCAGTACATCTACTGCTCCAAAGCCAAAGTTAATGACCTGACAAATGACACTCCAAAGCTAGTGACATTAATGAAAATCCCAAGCTAGTAACTAATGCTAATGTAAATAGAGAAAAGAAGACTCTCTCTCTCTCTCTCTCTCTCTCTCTCTCTCTCTCTCTCTCTCTCTCTCTCTCTCTCTCTCTCTCTCTCTCTCTCTCTCTAGGACTGTCTGTCTGTGTCTTTGTCCTCAGGCTCTCAGCTAGCAGCAGGACACTGGCCAGTGCCACCATTCTAATGGTGACATCACCAACAGGCCTGGCTGTCAACACAACAAGGAACTGGGACATGTTCCCTCCTCTAAGGGACAACAACAACACATCAGTCAATCCTATTCACAGACCTACATGGTGATGGTATCCTGAGGCCCAGGAGAAATTCGGTTACTATGGCGACAATCCTGAAATTCACACACACACACACACACACACACACACACACACACACACACACACACACACACACACACACACACACACAGAGCAGCCATCGTTGCATTCACTGATACAACTGAGCAGATATGAACAGCTTTGGATTTAGGAGTTTGTTTCTGTAGTAGTCAGTGAGAGTGGTGGACTGACACTTAGTGTGTGTGTTTGTCTCGCTCTGCTCTACTAACGTGGTGCCTGTGATCCATTCACAAAAGGCAAGACAACAGTAGTGTGAACGGATGGAGTCATGCTTCACAGATGAACACACTCACACACTCTCTGAATGAAAGTCACCCGTTACAAAGAAAAGGGAGAATGTTACAGTTTCATGAGAGATCAGAGAAACTGTGTGTGTCTGTGACTGCAGTTTCGCTCACCTTAAACCGCTTGTCCTGCAGAACCTTCTTGATGGCCAGCAGCTCTCCAGAGTCACACAGCTTGGCCTGGTAGACCACTCCGAAGGAGCCATTCCCAATCACCTTGGTGTCTGTATAGCTGACCTCTTGGGGCCTGTCGGGCCCTTGGCCTGGGGTGGCCACCACCGTCGTCACCTTACTGCCATCCTTGTCCCCTGGAGGGAGGACAGAGAGAGGAGGAGGGGAGAGAAGGGGTGAGATTGGGGCGGCAGGGTAGCCTAGTGGTTAGTGCGTTGGACTAGTAACCGAAAAGTTGCAAGTTCAAATCCCTGAGCTGACAAGGTACAAATCTGTCATTCTGCCCCTGAACAGGCAGTTAATCCACTGTTCCTAGGCCGTCATTGAAAATAAGAATTTGTTCTTAACTGACTTGCCTGGTTAAATAAAGGTACAAAAAAAAGATGACAGTGACCATAGGGGAAATCAGTAAGTGAGACTAGCTACGACACACTCAGATGATCACACAGTTAGGGTCATTTTACTAAGCCTGACACACACGTTATTACATGATTATATTACTAAGATATGATACACACATTTTAACAGTCATACATGACTAAACATCCGTGGGACTGGGTTTGAATCTCAGCCAGTGACTTCCATGAATTAGATTATTCAAGACGATTGGTACAGTAATCCATAAACTGGAATAGAGACAGATTCACATATAACTCTCCTCCCTTTCCTTCCTCTACAGTAAATTGCACAGCAGCCCATTGCCTTGGGATTATTGGGAGGCCTACTCCTGTTTAAGTGGGTTTAAACTGAAGTGCGCTGGAGTGTGTGTGTGTGTGTCAGGGTTAAAGTCTGTGTTAACTCCTTGTTAAAGGATAACCAGACCTGCCTAGCGTGCCGTGGTGGGTGTCGCGTGCCGTGGTGGGTGTCGCATGCCGTGGTGGGTGTCGTAGCCATACCACCACCCTCAGCCCCTGCTACCAAGCACACATTTAGCTAGGAGTGAAACCTGTTCATATTATTATCATCCATGGGTGTCAAAGCCAAGATAATACATTTAAGTAAAAAATCCTAAATCAGTCCATATTTCCTGACTCTCACTCACACTTACAATGACATAGATACTGAATCTCGATCCCACTCACATCCATAAACCGATTGACTCCCTAGCCACCTAAACCCTTGGTTCCTATAGCCTATAGTTCCCTCACAGACAGTCACATGTCATTAACATGACCCATCCCTTACACAAGACCCAGGGAAACTAGGTTATACATTTGCTAAATGTGTAAACTGGTTTGATTCCAGGCTGTATCACAAATGGCCATGATTGGGAGTCCCATAGGGCGGTGCAGAATTGGCCCAGCGTCGTCCGGGTTAGGGTTTGGCTGGGATAGGACGTCATTGTCAATAAGAATTTGTTATTAACGGACTTGCCTAGTTAAATAAAGATTAAATAAAATAAAAAATAAAAATAACTCTTCCATATTAGTCTGGATCATTGTCCAACCTGCTTGGGAGACAGTACATGACAGAGTGGTTCTAACTATCACAGCAGAATTCACTCTACTGCTGACTACTGTCAGCTGCTTCTGTGGTAAGTGTAGCTGCAGTGCTGAAAGGCAGGCGGGCAATGAAAAGATCAGCTGGATGAGTCTGTGGTGTGTTAATGCTGCTGAGCCAACACTAACAGACAGACTCTCGATACCAAACGCCTGCTGGTTCTGAACCTGTCAAAATGAGACAGTGGATGAATGCTATGCTGAAAAAGGAGTACACTCACTTGGTCAATTGTTTGTGTGTCAGAGAAAAGGTAGTAATTATTCCAGCAGCCTTGATGCAGTCTCACACACTTAGCAACTAGACCTGCAGAAACACACACTAATGCACGCTGTATCCCCCTCCCTCAGAGAGCGAGAGAATAGAACTGTCTACACAATCCAGCAGGATCGTTTCATGCCTCTTCACTTCCTGAAACCGTGAGAAACGTACACATCAGCCACACAAACACATGACCTTAGCCCTTAGGGGCGGGTAGGTAGCCTGGCAGGTAGGAGCGTTGGGCCAGTAACCGATGACATGGATGTTGATTAAGGCAGCCCCCGCACCTATCTGATTCAGAGGGGTTGGGTTAAATGCGGAAGACACATCTGAGTTGAATGCATTCAATTGTTCAACTGACTAGGTATCCTCCCTTTTCCCCACATCTCCTATTTCTACTAAAGAGGGATGCCATGTTGACCCAACGTTCACTTGGACAATGTACGACTCAGCACACTACCTCCATCAATGCAGATAGTGTTAGTGGCAAGTAGGAATATGATCACAGTGCAGCACACACACACACACACACACACACACACACACACATTCAAGAGCAGGAAATGACAGACTTCACAGAGAAGGATTTCACACAGACGAGACAAATCACACATACGTTTGACCATCATGCTTATCGGTCTACTGGGTAATTTGCATAATTCTATGGAATTAAATTGGCATGTGTATTTTTGTTAGTCGTCATGAATCATTTATCCAATACAACTATCCCACGCACACAGCATAGGCCTACAGAGACTATTTTGAGGGGGGGTTTCTGCTGCAGCTCCTCAGCTGGTTGCTGCTGGGTAAAAACATGTGCTGTTATAAGCCCAGTCATCGCGCAACAATTCTAAATGCAATCAAGTGTGAAAAACGGTTTTGATGGCCACAATTAAAAATAGCTATTTTTATTTGGTAATTGAAGCACGCCTCCCATTCAAGTGAAGGCAACGATAGGCAGTCTATCAGCACATCACCCACCACTTTACAATGTGAGCTATGCATTTTGAAAACATACTTAGGCCTTTTTTATTTTTTATTTTACCTTTATTTAACCAGGTAGGCTAGTTGAGAACAAGTTCTCATTTGCAACTGCAACCTGGCCAAGATAAAGCATAGCAGTGTGAGCAGACAACAAAGAGTTACACATGGAGTAAACAATTAACAAGTCAATAACACAGTAGAAACCAAAGGGGGAGTCTATATACAATGTGTGCAAAAGGCATGAGGAGGTAGGCAAATAATTACAATTTTGCAGATTAACACTGGAGTGATGAATGATCAGATGGTCATGTACAGGTAGAGATATTGGTGTGCAAAAGAGCAGAAAAGTAAATAAATAAAAACAGTATGGGGATGAGGTAGGTGAAAAAGGGTGGGCTATTTACCAATAGACTATGTACAGCTGCAGCGATCGGTTAGCTGCTCAGATAGCTGATGTTTGAAGTTGGTGAGGGAGATAAATTCCTAATTGTTTGAAAACATATTATGAAGCATGTCTTACCTTGCTTCAAAGAAGCCTAGGCAATATAGAAACGTGGAGGCAATTCTTTCATAAAGACTTCATAGGCGGTGTGTTATATTCTACATTCCATTCACATTTCCACCAACTTCAAACTGTTTCCTTTCAAATGGTACCAAGAATATGCATATCCTTGCTTCAGGTCGAGCTACAAGCAGTTAGATTTGGGTATTTCATTTTAGGTGAAAATTTTAAAAAAGGGGTGGCTCCTTAAGAGGTTATTAACTTGTGTTTCACATACAGTAATACTGGGCTCTCCACCCCTGATCCTGGAGAACTACCCACCTGAAGGTTTTCACTCCAACCCCAGTTGTAACTAACCTGATTCAGCTAATTATTTCAATCAGGTGAGCTAGATTCGGGTTGGAGCCAAAACCTACAGGACGGGAGGTCTCCAGGAACAGAGTTGGAGCACTGCACTAACATATTAAGTCCAAAATCTAAAAGACGGCTTAGATCCAACTGAATTGTATCAATTCCAAAACTGTTATTATAATATCCTTGATCAGTTACTTTGTGTGTCTTAATGTTCCCACAAAAAATGATGTATTCTATTCTTTGCCATTTTAACACACTTTAGCAGGCATTGCTGAGCACAGTGCTCCTCCCACTAGCAGTCATTAGAGGTAGAACTGCAAGCATTGCATGATGCTGCATGTGCCTCTAGCTTTAAGGGTTGCGAGCAGTTGTGCACGTGACCTTGTTGATTGTGGGAATGGGTGGTCTCATCGTTGAACGACAATTTTGATATCCGTTCATTATGATCCATTATACCTCATAGCACAACAAACTACTTAATACTAATATATAAATATACTTGCAGAAAAGTAGTAGAAAGTCTGAAAGTGTTGAATTACCCAAAATAAATATTATTAAAATGTAGTTAATTAAAACACACAATATTAAATCCAATATATATATTTTCAGTGTGGATCTGGCCCGAAGCTGTCACTAGTGTACTTGTAACATTGTATCTAGCCTATTCTGGGCCCTCAGAGTTTCCTGCATCAGTGAGCTCGGGACAGACAGCTGTTTTTGCACAAAGGAAAAATGTTTAGTTATTTTATGATGTTTCCACTGGATATATGGGATCATCAGATCATGATATTTTGGTCTTTCACACTAAGACTTGGTACTTAGAGGCAGAGATCCAAATCTCTCTCTCCCCTAAAGAAGACCCGTGGAACAGTACTATCTAACGGGTGCGGCCTAAGGCAGAGACATCTGGGTATCACTAGGGTTGGGCAATACTTGGGTCTCTTCTATGATATGCTACTCCAAATATTGCGATATCCCAAATAATCATTTTGTGCTGTTATTGACTAGATAAATCCAGCCTGTGCAACTTTTGTGCTTATTTACGATATTATAGTCACATTCTCATTAAATAATAAAAATAAGGTTTAGTTAATACATTTTGACTTCATTTTCAACCCTTAACAGTGAATCAATTCCAAAATGTGCCTTAGTTCGACATATTGGGGCGGCAGGGTAGCCTAGTGGTTAGAGCAGTGGACTAGTAACCGGGAAGGTTGCAAGTTCAAATCCCCGAGCTGACAAGGTACAAATCTGTCGTTCTGCCCCTGAACAGGCAATTAACCCACTGTTCCTAGGCCGTCATTGAAAATAAGAATTTGTTCTTAACTGACTTGCCTAGTTAAATAAAGGTAAAATAAAAAATAAATAAATATTGATACAACCTAACTGATAAAACTGAGTCGTTTTGATTTGTAAAAGTTAAAATAGTCTTCACAATATATCATATTGAACGTCACGAAATTTCATCAATGTCAAATATCACAATATTCGATTTAATCATTTTAATTAATCAGCCCAACCCTAGATATCACCATGTTAATCAGTCATCACCTACCACAGGCCTTAATGGGAGGAGAAGGGTTGTCAGTGTGTAGGTAATAACTATTACATTAGAGTAATAACTCAGACCCAATATTTAACATCCCTCTCTCCCTTTCACTCTTTCTTCTCAGTTCTCTCTGATGCTCAGTCTGTCGGTTTCTTTCTGTTTGTTCTTCAGTTGGTTTAACACGCTCTGTCCTTTTTTGCATGTTAACCGGCAATTTAAATTGAACATCATGTTCAATTTGTTCATTTTGTTCAGGTCTTCATTGAGACCGAAGGAAATAGAGTAAGAGAGAATGAGAAAGAGAAAAAGAAAGAGCTTTGAAATGCTAAACAAGCTGCTCATTTTTCTTGGCCAGCTGCTGGGGGGGAGGCAACGTTCACTCAAGGACCATACACTCTGGCTACAGCTGCTTCAGAACATCGGCCAAGTTAGTCACACACACTGGCACACGTGCCTGTGGGGGGGTGGGGGGGGGGTGAGAGAGGCCTGGTGTCTGGCTGTGTGTAATCCTGATGGTCTGGTGGGTGATTTTCTGTGATGAGACTTAAAAGGAGTCTCAGCCTGCAGCCTCGCCCCAATAACACACATCACTATTTATAACACAGGTGTGGGTGCACAAAGAGGGAGCGTGAGATGGGGAGAGAGATGGGGGGAGAGATGAGGAGAGAGATGGGGGGAGGGGAGGGAAAGGCATTATTCTGCAACGCTGTAAGTGCTAAATAATGCTTTCTAATCCCAACTCCCATCTGCATGCACACACACGCTCTCAACCATACACTCAACCATACAGTCAACCATACACTAATAGGGTCAATCATCCAGTGAAAGGGAAACTTGCATCGTGAAACAGTATCTGAGATCCGTCACCACTGCAACAAAACGAGCCCCCCACCTCTCTCTGAGTAGCCCACACACAGACTTACAGAAGTGCAGAAGATGACAGGCCTAATGGTACTGTATGTAGAGCAAGGCTGGGGTTGAACTATGTATCGCAGCATCTTCAGTCTTATACATTGTGACACATAGGCCTACTCCAACTGAGCCCATTCATAGAGGCAAACTACCTTTAGTGTCTATTCATGAAGGTATCGTCTGGCCGTGGGAGTTTTGTTTAGTGCCCCAAGGCTCGTAACACACATCGTTTGCGATGGAAGACAACTAATTAGCACAGGTGGTCGCCTCTATCTAGCATGCTCCAACACCTGTGTGTTAGTGTAACTGGGGAGGAAATGTAGTGGAAGTGTAGCTGGTTAGCTGGAGGCTCAAGGCTGTACGCATCTGTGCAAACCTCCTACAGTTACATTGACTGACACTGAATTGATTATGACCGAGCTGTCTCCGGAGCCTGTGGAGGATGTGCTCTGACACTTTCCCGGACTTGGAGAGAAAATGACTGCACCGCTAAATGTTCCTGGATGTAGCACAGAAGTTGTGTCACTGCTGGGGATCTGGATACAACCCCAGTGTCCACTGCATTGTTCGGGGGAGAGAATGCTCCCTTACCTGCTTCAACAAAGGCCCACGCGGGGAAGTTTGTGCCTCTGCATCGCCAAAAGGTTAGTGGACAGTGTTTAGGGGCAACTGCTATGATGTTTCTTTATTTTCTCCGCCAATCTATATATTCACCAAAATGGACATACCATGTTGGTCAATACAGTTGAAGTCAGAGGTTTACATACACCTTAGCCAAATACATTTAAACTCAGTTTTTCACAACTCCTGATTTAATCCTTGTACAAATTCCCTGTCTTAGGTCAGTTAGGATCACCACTTAATTTTAAGAATGTGAAATGCCAGAATAATAGTAGAGAGAATAATTTATTTCAGTTTTTATTTCTTTCATCACATTCCAAGTGGGTCAGAAGTTTACATACACTCAATTAGTATTTGGTAGCATTGCCTTTAAATTGTTTAACTTCTGTCAAACGTTTCAGGTAGCCTTCCACAAGCTTCCCACAATAAGTTGGGTGAATTTTGGCCCATTCCTCCTGACAGAGCTGGCGTAACAGAGTCAGGTTTGTAGACCTCCTTGCCCGCACACGCTTTTTCAGTTCTGCCCACAAATTTTCTATAGGATTGACGTCAAGGCTTTGTGATGGCCCCTCCAATACCTTGACTTTGTGTCCTTAAGACATTTTGCCACAACTTTGGAAGTATGCTTGGAGTCACTGTCCATTTGGAAGACCCATTTGCGACCAAGCTTTAACTTCCTGACTGATGTCTTGAGATGTTGCTTCAAAATATCCACATAATTTTCCATCCTCATAATGCCATCTATTTTGTGAAGTGCACCAGTCCCTCCTGCAGCAAAGCACCCCCACAACATGATGCTGCCACCCCCCGTGCTTCACAGTTGGGATGGTGTTCTGCGGCTTGCAAGCCTCCCTCTTTTTCCTCCAAACATAACGATGGTTATTATGGCCAAACAGTTCTATTTTTGTTTCATCAGACCAGAGGACATTTCTCCAAAAAGTGCGATCTTTGTCCCCATGTGCAGTTGCAAACTGTAGTCTGGATTTTTTTAATGGAGGGTTTGGAGCAGTGGCTTCTTCCTTGCTGAACGGCCTTTCAGGTTATGTCGATATAGGACTCGTTTTACTGTGGATATAGATACTTTTGTACCTGTTTCCTCCAGCATCTTCACAAAGTCCTTTGCTGTTGTTCTGGGATTGATTTGCACTTTTCGCACCAAAGTACATTCATCTCTAGGAGACAGAATGCGTCATGCACTTGTGTCATGCACAAAGTAGATGTCCTATCCGACTTGCCAAAACTATAGTTTGTTAACAAGAAATTTGTAGAGTGGTAGAAAAATTTGTTTTAATGACTTCCACCTAAGTGTATGTAAACTTCCGACTTCAACTGTATGTATCATGACCCAGTGCTCGTCTGGAATGTGCCATTCTGCCTTGCTGTCACGTCCATTAATTTGGGTAGTGTGTGCGTGTAAGGGGGGTGGTTAGAAAACTGAGCATGATATCCCTCTAGTGGTGTGGGGGCTGTGCTTTGGCAAAGTGGGTGGGGTTATATCCTTCCTGTTTGGCCCTGTCCGGGGGTGTCCTCGGATGGGGCCACAGTGTCTCCTGACCCCTCCTGTCTCAGCCTCCAGTATTTATGCTGCAGTAGTTTATGTGTCGGGGGGCTGGGGTCAGTTTGTTATATCTGGAGTACTTCTCCTGTCCTATTCGGTGTCCTGTGTGAATCTAAGTGTGCGTTCTCTAATTCTCTCCTTCTCTCTTTCTTTCTCTCTCTCGGAGGACCTGAGCCCTAGGACCATGCCCCAGGACTACCTGACATGATGACTCCTTGCTGTCCCCAGTCCACCTGGCCATGCTGCTGTTCCAGTTTCAACTGACCTGAGCCCTAGGACCATGCCCCAGGACTACCTGACATGATGACTCCTTGCTGTCCCCAGTCCACCTGGCCATGCTGCTGCTCCAGGTTCAACTTCCACCTGACTGTGCTGCTGCTCTAGTTTCAACTGTTCTGCCTTATTATTATTCGACCATGCTGGTCATTTATGAACATTTGAACATCTTGGCCATGTTCTGTTATAATCTCCACCCGGCACAGCCAGAAGAGGACTGGCCACCCCACATAGCCTGGTTCCTCTCTAGGTTTCTTCCTAGGTATTGGCCTTTCTAGGGAGTTTTTCCTAGCCACCGTGCTTCTACACCTGCATTGCTTGCTGTTTGGGGTTTTAGGCTGGGTTTCTGTACAGCACTTTGAGATATCAGCTGATGTACGAAGGGCTATATAAAATAAATAAATTTGAATTTGATTTGGTAGAGCCCACCTGTGCTTTATTGGTTGAGACAGGTCTTGCTTGATGAGAGGCTTTTTCTTTTGAATGCTGACATTTTGAAATCAGAACTGTGTGTATGTGTGTGTGTATATATATATATAGTACCAGTCAAAAGTTTGGACACACCTACTCAAAGGGTTTTTCTTTATTTTTACTATTTTCTACATTGTAGAATAATAGAAGATATCAAAACTATGAAATAACACATATGGAAACATGTAGTAACCAACAAAAACAAATCAAAATATATTTTATATTTGAGATTCTTTCAAGTAGCCACCCTTGGCCTTGATGACAGCTTTGGCACACACTTACTTTATCATTTTATTCATTTAGCTACTTACTTTTTCTATTGTTGTTGAATTGTCGAGAGTTTAACCTGCAAGTATGCGTTTCATTAAAACAGTTTACTACATGTATATGACAAATAAACAAACTTGAACTTAGAAGGGAAGGGGGAGGGCAGCCAGGAATATGGGGGGAAAATATGGCCAGCTTTGTGGTTAGATTGTATGTGAACTAACATTGAAAATACATAGGCCCTGAAATTATTTGTCCTCAAATGTTTCGTAATCCAAAAATCTCACAGCTGGTAGAACTGATTAAATGAAGAGGTTTAACAACTTATTCGATTATACAGGTACATTTTATTCCTCATATCTCTTTATATTCATATAGCCTAGGGGTTATGTTGCTTCTTATCTCTCATGTTTGGAGTTGTTTTAAGCTGTTATACGGACCCTTGAATTTTTCTTTACAGTTGGGTTGAGATCAAATACCCCTAAAAACCTACTTCTCCTTTAGAAAAACAGACTACATGGCATTGATATGAGTCAGAAACATTTATTCTACTGTCAAAATTGTCTACAAAGTGTAAATAGAATAATTTTTCAGTCTCATCCAAGACTGGTGGTGGTGACTGCATCACAACGTAAATGAAGGCTGGGTTTGTTTCAATCCTGCCCACAAAACACAAGTAACCATCAATTCGGAGCGCAGCTACATACGACCTGATCGCAATGCGTGTCGTAAATTTGTGTTGACTTTGGATATCCCTGTGGATAGGGACCATCTGTAAATTACACAATGTACATGGGACAATATGTTAAAATACTATAGCTCCAAACCAAATATAAACTGTAGAAATTCATATACAAATATTGAAAGCATGCAACATGAAAATATTGTCTCATTTACATTGTGTAATTTATTGACGGTCCCTAACTAGCCCCAGAGATAGGCTATCCAAAGTCAATGTTAGGTCGCATGCCAACAGACTAAAGGAAATTGGCAAAATCATTTGGCTAACACTTCCCACCTGCGAACACACACGAGACACGCACATCAAACCACACTCCAAAACCAAATCACGTCAGTCATGGCCGCTAGCATTTCGTAATGAACCAAACCTAAAACGAGGCCATATCAGGAAGTGCAGTTGCCCATTAAAGACAAACTAATGACATGTTGCACCTCCAACGTGCTACCTTTAAAATGAGCCAGGAGGAGGCCACATGTGAACAGCAGGCCAATAGAGCACTTAGAACAGCAAATTCTGAACGCCGTGTCTCCCGCTTGCTAGCGTAGTAACGACTACCTAGCGGCTTCCCTGTTTCATCTCTTGCTGTTCGCTGGACTGTTCATCAATCACGGTACTCCATTTTGTTTATCTGTCGGCCCCAGCCTCGAACGCAGGCCCTGTGTGTAGTTAACTGACCTTCTCTGCCCATCCATCACCATTTTACCTGTTGTTGTTGTCTTAGCTGTTGTTGTCTTACCCGTTGTCTTATCTAGCCGTCCAGCTGTGCCCTGGACACCATATGTGAATTGATTTCCCCCCATCTATCTTCAGAGTTCGTTCTGTTAGGTGACCTAAACTGGGGTATGGTTAACACCCCGGCAGTCCAACAATCTAAACTAGATGCCCTCAATCTCACACAAATTATCAAGGAACCCACCAGGTACAACCCTAAATCCTTAAACATGGGCACCCTCATAGATTTTATCATAACCAACTTGCCCTCCAAATATACCTCTGCTGTTTTCAATCAGGATCTCAGCGATCACTGCCTCATTGCCTGCATCCGCTATGGGTCCGCGGTCAAACAAACACTCCTCATCATTGTCTAACGCTCCCTAAAACATTTCTGCGAGCAGGCCTTTCTAATCGACCTGGCCCGGGTATCCTAGAAGGATATAGACCTCATCCCATCAGTAAAGGATGCCTTGTCGTTCTTTAAAAGTAATTTCCTCACCATCTTAAATAAGCATGCCTCTTTCAAAAAATGTAGCACGAAGAACAGATATAGCCCTTGGTTCACCTCCAGACCTGACTGCCCTTGAACAGGACAAAAACATCCTGTGGCGGAATGCACTAGCATCGAATAGTCCCCGCGATATTAAACTTTTCAGGGAAGTCAGGAACCAATACGCGCAGTCAGTTAGGAAAGCAAAGTCTAACTTTTTCAAACAGAAATTTGCATCCTGTAGCTCTAACTCCAAAAAGGTTTGGGACACTAAAGTCCATTGAGAATAAGAGCACCTCCTCCCAGCTGACCACTGCACTGAGGCTAGGAAACACTGTCACCACCAATTAATCCACGATAATCGAGAATTTCAAGAAGCATTTCTCTACGGCTGGCCATACTTTCCTCCTGGCTACCCCAACCCCGACCAACAGCTCCTTACCCCCCGCAGCTACTTGCCCAAGCCTCCCCAGCTTCTCCTTCACCCAAATAGCAGATGTTCTGAAAGAGCTGCAAAACCTGGGCCCATTCAAATCAGCTGGGCTTGACAATCTGAACCCCCTCTTTCTAAAAGTATCCGCTGCCATTGAACAGACTAGTAATAGGGGTTGCAACAACCTCTCTTTAGTATCGTCTGAGATCTTTAAAGATTGGAAAGCTGCATCGGTCATTCCCCTCTTCAAAGGGGGTGACACTCTAGACCCAAACTGTTATAGACCTATATCCATCCTGCCCTAACTTTCTAAAGTCTTTGAAAGCCAAGTTAACAAACAGATCACTGACCATTTCAAATCCCACCGTACCTTCTCTGCTGTGCAATCTGGTTTCCGAGCTGGTCACGGGTGCACCTCAGCCACACTCAAGGTACTAAACGATATAACCGCCATCGATAAAAGACAGTACTGTGCAGCCGTCTTCATCGACCTGGCCAAGGACTTCGACTCTATCAATCACCATATTCTTATTGGCAGTCTCAACTGCCTTGGTTTCTCAAATGACTGCCTCACCTGGTTCACCAACTACTTCTCGGATAGAGTTCAGTGTGTCAAATCGGAGGGCCTGTTGTCCCGACCTCTGGCAGTCTCTATGGGGGTGCCACAGGGTTAAATATCAATATCAACAATGTCGCTCTTGCTGCGGGTGATTCCCTGAGCCTCCTCTATGTAGACGACACCATTCTGTATACATCTGGCCCTTCTTTGGACACTGTGTTAAACCTCCAAATGAGCTTCAATGCCATACAACACTCCTTACGTGGTCTACAACTGTTCTTGAAGGCTAGTAAAAACTAAATGCATGCTTTTCAACCGATCGCTGCCCGCACCCGCCCGCCCGACTAGCATCACAACTCTGGACGGTTCTGACATAGAATATGTGGACAACTACAAATACCTAGGTGTCTGGATTAGAGGTCGACCGATTATGATTTTTCAACGCCGATACCGATTACTGGAGGACCAATAAAAGCCAATAACGATTAATTGGCCGATTTTTTTTTTTTAAATGTGTATGTATTTGTAATAATGACAATTACAACAATACTGAATGAACACTTATTTTAACTTAATATAATACATTTTAAAAAATCTATTTAGCCTCAAGTAAATAATGAAATATGTTCAATTTGGTTTAAATAATGCAAAAACAAAGTGTTGGAGAAAAAAGTAAAAGTGCAATATGTGCTATGTAAGAAAGCTAACGTTTCAGTTCCTTGCTCAGAACATAAGAATATAAGAAAGCTGGTGGTTCCTTTTAACATGAGTTTTCAATATTCCCAGGTAAGAAGTTTTAGGTTGTAGTTATTATAAGAATTATAGGACTATTTCCCTCTATACCATTTGTATTTAATTAACCGTTGACTATTGGATATTCTTATGGTCACTTTAGTATTGCCAGTGTAACAGTATAGCTTCCGTCCCTCTCCTCGCTCCTCCCTGGGCTCGAACCAGCAACAACGACAACAGCCACCACATCGAAGCAGCGTTACCCATGCAGAGCAAGGAGCAGAGATAGAGATACTTAGATACTTGTATGCTTGTATGCTCAGTCAGATTATATGCAACGCAGGACACGCTAGATAATATCTAGTAATATCATCAACCATGTGTAGTTAACTAGTGATTATGATTGATTGTTTTTTATAAGAGAAGTTTAAATGCTAGCTAGCAACTTACCTTGGTTTACTGCATTTGCGTAACAGGCAGTCTCCTTGTGGAGTGCAACGAGAGAGAGGCAGGTCGTTATTGCGTTGGACTAGTTAACTGTAAGCTGACAAGGTGAAAATCTGTCGTTCTGCCCATGGACGAGGCAGTTAACCCACCTGGCCGTCATTGAAAATAAGAATGTGTTCTTAACTGACTTGCCAAGTTAAATAAAGATTAAATAAAGGAAAAAATATATATATAAATATATAAAGTTTCCAAAACTGTCAAAATATTGTCTGTGAGTATAACAGAACTGATATTGCAGGCAAAACCCAGAGGAAAATCAAACCTAGAAGTGGCTTCTATTTTGAAAACTCCATGTTCCATAGCCTGCCTTTACTCCATTTAAAGGGATATCAACCAGATTCCTTTTCCTATTGCTTCCTCAAGGTGTCAGTCTTTAGACATAGTTTCAGGCTTTTATTTTGAAAAATGAGCGAGAAAGATAACATCGCGTCATTGTATGGGCGGGTGCCAGCAGCGTTTTGTATGCGTAACAGAGTTTGGGCAGCCAGTGCCTTTCCCTCTCCTACTGAAAAAGACAGTTGCGGTTGATATATTATCGATTATATATTTTAAAAACAACCTGAGGATTGATTATAAAAAAACTTTGACATGTTTCTGTGGACATTACGGATACTATTTGGAATTTGTCTGCGTTTTCGTGACCGCTCTTTCCTGTGGATTTCTGAACATAACACGCCAAACAAATGGAGGTATTTTGGATATAAAAATAATCTTTATGGAACAAAAGGAACATTTATTGTGTAACTGGGAGTCTCGTGAGTGAAAACATCTGAAGATCAAAGGTAAACGATTAATTTGATTGCTTTTCTGATTTCGTGACCAAGCTACTTGATGCTAGGTGTACATAATGTTTTGTCGAGCGATCGATAAACTTACAAACGCTTGGATTGCTTTCGCTGCAAAGCATATTTTCAAAATTTGACACGACAGGTGGATTAACAAAAGGCTAAGCTGTGTTTTGCTATATTGCACTTGTGATTTCATGAATATAAATATTTTTCATAATATTATTTGAATGTGGCGCTATGCAATTCAGCGGTTGTTGATGACAATTATCCCATTAACGGGATGGCAGCCATAAGAAGTTAAAGAAAGGTGAAATAAATAAATAAAAATCAGCCAGGGGCAACTGGTAGGGAAGAGGATGATTTAGGTGACCCAGACACAGGCCCAAAACAAGTTAAGCTACCCCAGTATCCCCTTGAACATTTAGGATTGCAAAACTAAAGAGATACAAGACACAGACACAGCAACAGAAGAGTAGATGGAGAGACACCAGACAAGACAGAGACCGCAACAGATGAATAGGATGATGGAGGAACTCCAGAAGAACAGAACAGGCCATAACAAACAAGAGGATAGACAAAGGAGACAGTAGCAAACAAGAACCTGAAACAACAACAGACAAGACACAGAAAAAGTGGGGGGTCAGATGAAGAGTGAACGGGACACAGACTATCACTTCAAGCTGCTCTATATATTCTAAATTAGTTGTATTTATTTGTACAATTTATAACAGGTGAAATACAGACTGTGAAAATATAAAACATGGATTACAAAGAATTTGAGGAGAAAAGGCCTGTGAAATTACTATTAAAACAATTATTTACTTTTACAAGGTCAAGACGAGAGAGGAGGGTAGACAAGAGACAGCAACAGACAACACAGAGAAAGTGATGAGAGACAGAGGAGGGGTGAGCACACAGTAGACCATTACTTAAATCTGCTCTATGGATTCTAATTACTGCACAGTGTGTGTGAGAGAGGGTGTTTGGGTATGGTGGGATTATTTAATCAGTTTGGCTCAGAGGGACAGGTCAGAGTCTGTTTGAAGTTGTTGAGTGGTTTTTGGCAATACACTGTATATGTATGTGTTCCAGAGAAGAGAGATCCACAGTAGCTATTATAAATGAGTACTGGCAGTGTCTGCTGTGGCAGGTGGGAAGGTGCAAGTTACCTGAAAAATATCTTCTCTCATTGTTGTAATTTCTCTTCCCAATGTTAATCTCAAAATGCACCACATTCATGCATTTTACTGATGAAATTCCCTTTTATTTTTTGACGGGGGAGATTGCCCCCGGACCCCCCTACTGGCTTTGGGCTAAGCCCCAAATATGTTCAAATCCTAGAAACGCCCTTGCAATTTCAACTGCCCCCTCAGTCACTTTATCCTGGCGCTGGGTCGATCTGGAGAGATCAGTAATCGGTTAGCATAAATCTGGTGATCTGATGGACTAGACACTTTGAAAAATCTGCAAATGATGAGGCAAATCAGATTAACCCACTTGCCACAATGCTGGTTTGGGTGACTGCCAGCCCTGCCCCTCTCCCCTACATCACAGTGATCCCTCCCCACAGAAACCAGGGTGTCACTCTATGCCTGAGAATCTCAGCAAGGACACACAGAAGGAAAAGCCTGCCTGTCCTTTCAGACCTAGCATCGAGTCAATGTGCTTAACAATGAGACTGCTAGGTTAGTTTAAATTGGTCTTATTCAAAAGGCTGGGAAGTTAGTTGGATGATTAAAAATGGTAGACTTACTGCTGACTTTCATAGAGCCAAAAGCCGAGGGCTGCGGCACTGGTTTGCAGCTCTCTGCGAAGGAGGTGGTTCTGGGCCGACCAGACATGATCCAATCCCCGAATCAAATACTGTAGACTACGTGAGTGTAGATGTCTTGGTAGGTTTATCTTTCTAAACCTTTGCATCCAAAAAAATAACAGTTCCTTAATATGAATGTTTGATTATTCACAATATGATTTTTTAAAATCAACTCCTCTGTCCACGAGCCTTGACAGCCGTTATTTTGTCTATCAATCACCCTTTTTCGTCCACTAACAGTAATTCAAAGCATCCTATTTCCCTTTGAGCCCTCGTTTTCCTTCAGTTGCTAGGCCTTTCAGACACGTCTTCCAAATAAAATAATCATGAAGCTGGCCTCCGAATAAACCCACTGCACTGCTGGTTTGATTTCTCTAACGTGGTCACAGTTGAACACAAAATGACAAAAGTGAGACGGTCAGACATGGGGAATGGTTGCTGTATATTCCTATAGATGCAGGGCCATGCAGTTCCTCTTTATATTCCGATGTGAAGACTCAATGACCCGACCGCCATGGCTGCTCGCTCTCCTACCCTACGGACGATTCAAACGGAAAAATCTGCCAGTTGCCCAATCAATACGTGAACGATTTCTACGGCCTTTCAAATTTGTCCCAACTCCATACACCGCGACGTTCAAATACGGGTCTTCTAGTATCGGGTCTTGAGGAAACTCTGTGCGTTTCGTTCTTCGGGAAGTGGCAGTCCAAGCCTGAAATTCTTCTTTATTCCTTCCTCCTCAGCTCGCTGTCTTTGTCACTACGGACCTTTGTAACGCTATTTGCGTAAATTGTGAGCCTTGGTTTTATGTGTAGATGCGCGTGGCGACAGGGTTACGCAAATAAACCACTGTAGAGAATCTGAGAATTGTGCACGCGCAAGGGTGAATCTGGGGTAGCCGATTCAGCCAATCCGAAGCGTATCCCTTGGCGATGGGCAGATAGCCCGTACTGTAGACCAATAAGGACGCTGTTCTTGTAAAACACATGGCATAATGTCCCTGACACCGCCCCTGGTGTTCAGAGGCTCGTGTCCGTGCGTTATGGGCACTGGGGAAATGGGCAGGGTAATCAAGAGGGATTGATAGCAGTCTTAGCCAATCCAAATCAGGGACACACTACTAACACCAATGGCTGAACAGCTGCTACCGACAGTGCACCGGTAGCAAAATTGCAATGCGGGGATTCGATTAATCTCACCCAGACGCCCGAGATGATGTGCACCGTTAAAAGTTGATTGCATTTTATTTGTAACCGGGCCGCCTCCCGGGCGTGAGCGAACAGCGAATTCGGGTCAAAACAAAAGTGCTGAAGCACAAGAAAAGTAATGAGTAGGATTTTGTGTTTTCCCATGCTTTTCCCATGCTTTTGATAAAAGCGCTTTATCTTCCTTCCCAATGAAAACTAGATAGAAAATGCTAACATTATTTGATGGAAAACACATGTTTTATGTTTCTGGAGGATGCACCATGCTGCATTGTTGACAAAATGACGGAGCAGGTGCAGAATATTGTTGGATTTGAGAAGGGCGCTCCTTCCTCCCCGTTTTTGCACGATGACGTGCCGGGTTGAGCCAACGTAAAATATCTCCCTCACTGTTGCTATGTCAACTCTTGTAATCTACCCAATAGCATGAGGTAGGCGAAAATTGCAATCTAATATGTGTGTGTGTGTGTGTGTGCGTGTGCATGCCAGCCAGAGTAAAGATTAAACAGCAGTAATTATGCCAATTAAAGACAACACTCACACACAGCAATTAGACCTGCTCTGTGTCTGACTGGGCCACCTGCAGAAACACACACACACACACACGCACACACACACACACGCACACACACGCACACACACACACACACACACACACACACACACACACACACACACACACACACACACACACACACACACACACACACACACACACACACACACACACACACTGTATCTCCCTCCCTCTCTGATTTCCACACATAATGTTTGTCATTGTTTGTGTGTGTGTGTAGTCGGAGGGTAAGGGATCATTGGCTATTATTATGTCATTACAATGTCATTACATTAGTAGGCCTACAGTATGTGAAGCCACACACACACATTATGCTTATCCTCATTAAGGCTGTAGAGCCCAGGTCACCGTGATTGGTACACTGTTATACACAGTATGTGATCTTGAACATAAAACCGTCTTGAAGGATAGAAATGAGTCATCCTTGATGGTTGCTCCACAGGAGAACCCTACCCAAGTCATCTACTGTCTAAGAAGTTAAAGGGGCTTATGTGCTGTTTATTTGTACTCTTTTATGTATTTTATGTCTGAGGATGCTGTATCAAAGGGAGATTTTTTCCCGGGGTGGTCTTTCAGCAGTGATGACGCAGGATAAAGAAG
The DNA here is from genome assembly GCF_002021735.2 of Oncorhynchus kisutch. Classification (NCBI taxonomy): domain Eukaryota; kingdom Metazoa; phylum Chordata; class Actinopteri; order Salmoniformes; family Salmonidae; genus Oncorhynchus; species Oncorhynchus kisutch. The sequence continues at coordinate 24,763,113 of NC_034199.2, forward strand.
ACCAGCATCAGAAACAGAGGCAGTGGTGCAGAAATAATGGGAGATGCTGCTTTCTCTTTAAGCAAACACTTCTCGGGGCGCGGGAGCACACACACACACACACACACACAAATCAGTGTATTAAAGACAAACTGGGATGAAAGAGCCTTAAGGAAAGAACAGAGAGAGATGATTGAATGGGAGAGAATAAGCACTACTTCTCAAAATGTTTTGCTCTTTTGTCTATCTCAGGTTGGTGTTATAAGGGAATTATGCAACATAAAGAATGTTATTTATTAATTCTTAATGGTCTAATGAGCTAGTTCAGTGCCAAATAATCCAACAGGGAACAGTCTTATGGTGGAATTTTCACTGTTTCGCATTGGATTTATGAGTTTAGAGCGCTTAGAAAACTCTATAAGGTACAGCACACAGTAGCAAATCAGCTTTTATACTATGCAGTTACTGTGTCACGTCTACTTCCGCTCCCCCGTTGTATCACCCATCAGGCAGTATTGTTTGTTTTCATGTTTAGACGCTACTCTTGTTTTTGTATTTACTCTATGTTCGTTCCTATTAAACTCACCGACTGCACCTGCTTCCTGACTCCCGGCGTCTTCGGGACATACTGTATCATTAACACCAGAGAAAAAAATCTAATTATGTAAACTCATTCATTCTGAAAATTCTGCATCCTCTTATGAGAAGCATTGAGAGCCAGAAGAGGGAGACAGAAGTCATCTACAGGCAGACTGGGTGAATTGGGACCAGAGGAGACCGGAAGGCAAAGGTCAATAGGTAATTTAATAATCAATCAGCTCACAGAGAATTACAATTGATAGAATTGGAGGCAGAGCCTCCAAATAAAATGCAATGAATACAGTACATTGTGCACACACACATGCACGCCACACACACACACGTATGCAAGCACGCACTCACACACACATAACACTCAAATCAATAACATTACCAACGTAGTGCATTGAGGGGTTTTGATGTATAAAAAGGTAAACCAAAGCATAAAGATCATAAAAACTCAGACAAAATGGTTATAATAGTATTCTTTACAATGGTGACTGCATACATCCCTGGTGGGCTCTATTCAAGGTAGGGGGGATTAAAAGAGGTGGTAACAGATCAATAAAATCCAGTGTTATTTTTGTAACATGCAACAATCTATATGATCTAAATATTGTATCTTGTTTAGCTACAAATATACATTTTCTTTAACATGACCTAGAGACAATGGCAGTCAGTGCAATAAGTTAAAGACAAAGTCAATAAATTAAAATCAGATCCCAATCATCATACAGCAAACTCAACCCATTGATTGACTTTCTCCATCTTGGTCCCATTTCTAAAGCACTTGCAACCAATTAAAAAGCCTTTAATGTGATTGCTGTGAGGTAATGTGTTGCTAGGGTACTCGTACTCCACACATACATAAGGAAGATAAATTGTTGAATTCAAAATCAGCCAAGCTTTTCTAGCATTAGTTCCTGCTCAATTTACCACTTCTAAATAGTGTTACAACAGTGTGTAAACTCAATTGTTCTGCCGTGAACTGGCCATTGAAAGTAAATTACAACACAGTTTGACTTGAATGATTCTTCCGCAGCACCGGTTCAGTCTAGGCTCCAGGCAGGCTCATACGAAGGTCGGTTTGAGGTCCTCCTTGAAGTTGACCACCGGATGTGTGGAGCGGCAGAGGCTGGTGAAGCCGCCATACTCACTGTCTGAGGAGTCTGAGGAGGAGCTGTCGCTGGAGGGGTATGAGCCGTGTTGCAGGCAGGCGTCGCAGTAGGGACGATGGTAGTAGGAGTAGTCAGCCAAGCTGCTGGAGTCTGAGTCCCAGTAACCATACGAGTCCCTGCCATGGTCTCTGTCTGGCCCTCCCTCACCTCCCCCATCAACATCTGGAGGGCATTTTCGAAGGGGTGGTGGCCGGTGCTCCCACCTTGAGCCGCGCCTCCCGCAGCTGTTTCTTATCCTATGCCACGCCTCTACGCCTTCTTCTCCATCACTGTCGTCGGGGCGGAGAAGATTAGTCTCTGTGGCGACAGGATTGAGCAGAGGTTGTGTTTTTGAGGGGTGCTTGTCTGGTTGTGAGAGCCCCGTGTCCCTCCTCCTTCCCCAACCAGGAGGCTTGGAGCCTGGGTAGTAACAGGGCGGAGGCCCCCCTCTGGGGGAATGGAACGGAGGTCTGCGTTTCCTCATTACGTAGGGGGAGATACTGGGGTAGTGGAAAAGGAGAGGGTGATTGGGGGAATGAGGAGTGCAAAAGGAGAGAGGAGAGAGGACAGAGGGATTGGTCGAGGAGGGCTGAGAGGGTCTCCTGAACCCCCTGCTGTGATTTGGTGAGCGGAGGGCCGTTTCCATAACAGTGTCCACACTCAGTTCCTGGAGTATCTCCTGCAGCTGCACACTGCTCACAAACCCTGCCTGCCTGACACCTGCCATCCACGGAGATGTGGTATCGCCATGGCAACCTGACGGTTCCGACTGAGCAGGGGCCAAACCCACCAGGGGGAGAGTGGATGAGGAAGTGACATAGTTTGACTGACAGGAGGGTGTGGTTTGTGTCCCTCCCATCTCCCCTGGTGTTCTAACTCCTGTCTTGGAAGAAACAGAGGGCTGAGGGGAGACTGGGAGGTGAGACCTTTCTGCTCCACACTGCTGCTGGGACACAGTCCCCTCAACCTTACAACCCCCTGCCTCTGTCTCCATCTCTGAACCCTGGATGTATGGGCCAAACTCTACACTGCACGGTTTAACACTCACACAATCCCCTGGGGGAAAAGAGAGGGCAGGAGGGGGAGGAGAAGAGAGAGGAGGTAGAGAGAAAGGAGGAGAAGAGAGGGTAGTTTCTGCTACGTCTCTCTGTGGCAGGGGAGTTGGAAAGCAGTCGGACGGCACCACTGTGGTCTGGGTGGAGGAGGAGTGGAGGTTGGTGGTGGAAGAGTCCATTTCCTGATCCTCGTGAGAGTGGGTATTGGACATGAGGCGCAATAGCTTGTCTTTGGCGTTGTTCACCTGCTCCTGCAGACTGTCAATTACAGCATTCTTCTGCCAAATGACAACAACAAACTTTTAAATCCCCTTCAAAACAAAAAACATCAACAACAAGAGTCAGGTTAAAGACTAACCTAAAGATTGGTGTCGGGTTAAAGGTAATAGGTGAAGTTGGTGATGAGTAGAAGGGTATTCAGAATACAAAGTAAACACGTTTAGGTATATACTATAGTGTTGAGGGGTCACAGAGATTATTCTGAGTACAGGACCATGTAGGGACCATTTTAGTCAGTAAGGAGAGTATTTCACTACCTTTTATACCCGTTAGGGGGCGAGTGAGGGTTAAAGTAATACATAGACTACACACTGACTACCTCATTGAGGAGCCTCTTCATAGAGTTGTTCTCTCCCAGGAGATAGTAGACTTCATCCTGGCTGTAGACAGAGTGGACACTCTTACTGGGGCTGCTGAAGTACTTCGCCATCTGGCTGAGGCTGTTTTGCTCCTCCTCAAACCGACGCCACTGGGTTAACTGGGAAGAGGGGACCAAGAGGGGTGGAAAGGGGAAAGAGGGGAGAGGGGAGAGGAAGAAGGGGATTGTGATGGATAGTCAGATAACTGTCAGACAAATGTGCCAGTCTTTGAGCATACCCTTGAATCTCCAGGTGCGTGTGTTGCTCATTGTTCAAGTACTTCCTTTCTTTCCGTCCAGGATGCATTCCTGTATCATAGCATCAGCTCACCACCAGTTACTTACGGGGAGTCATTAACTTGTTGGCGGAGGCTGTAGCGTGTTGACTCATGGATCAATGTGTGTGTTTGTATGAGTCACACAGCCTTGTTAACACGCACACACTACGGTGAGGTATGGGAAACACTCATGTAGCCACTCGAATTGGGCCTGTCATAAATGACAGGGGTTTCTGCTCTGTCTGTCTTTTTGTGATGTGTGCCAACTGTCTCTCTCACCTGAGGTACAAACAGCATACAGTTGGTGGCGAGGGTACAGATGAAGATGGCTCCAGCTACCACGCTATAAACCACGTTAGGCCAGGCCTGCAGGAACTGCGACACTGGGACTGCAACCACTGTGGAAAGGGTGACCAGGCTGACCGCGGTCATGATGGTGGGGGACTGGTTGACCGGAGGGAGGCTGACGTTGCTGGTCAGACCGGCCAGGTAGGTCCCATATAGGAGCAGGCCACCCTGGAGAGAGCGCAACACAACCACATAACGTTCATGACATGTTTACCATGACAAACCAACACAAACTCAGAGGAAACAGCTATAATGTGCTCTCATGTTTATCTGAGCCTTTCTCCCAGTTGTATGCTCTACCTTCATCATAGCGAGGAGGATAACCCACAGGTCTGAATAGAGAGAGGAACAGGAGTCCAGCTGAGACAGAGAGTAGGACAATTCTCTCTCCACCACCTTGACCATAGCCCCAATGGACCGAGCACATTTGACCGGGTCGGTTAGACTCCAGGCGGTCAGAACCAGCAGGTCCAGCAGAATCAATAGAGCTACCAAGCCCATCAACTGGATGTCTCTGATGATCTGAAACATGCACACAGAGTTCAGTAATACACCGTGCAACACACCCACTCTACTACTCACTTCAACCAGAGAGACAGTGAGAGCAGCAGCCTGCTTACCACTCTCTTGTCAGGCACGCGTTGGGTGAATACTCTGTACAGCCGCCATGTTTTCCCCAGGATGGGCCCAAATACCAGAGTGCTGCCGATACAAAACATCCAGATCCTGGCCTAGGATACACCACAATAACATCAGGACATCCCATAATATCACACGGCACGGCACCATTAGACCAATGTGTGTGGGTTCTTACCTGTAGTATAGCTCTCACTCCTCCCCCTTGTAGGTGGGTGCGTTCCTCAAAAGCGAATAGGAATCCACTGCTGTAGGTGAGGACACTCCCACACAGAGTCAGCACATTGAGGTTAGGACTAGACATCTTCACTATCCTGAGACAGAGAGAGGAACATACACAAAAGTTAGAATATTCACGTCTGTGTATCGATTTGAGCATGTACATATGCTTTAATAGTGCTTTCAGAAAGTATTGACTTTCTCCACATTTTGTTGTGTTACAGCCTGAATTTAAAATGGATTAAATTCTGATCTTTTTGGTCACTAATCTACTCACAATATCCCATAATGTCAAAGTGGATTTTAAATTTTTAAATTTTTATAATTAACTAAACATGAAGCTGAATGACAGAGTGAAAAGAAGGAAGCCTGTACAGCAGGGTTCCCAATAGCCGGCCCAAAGCCAAATTCGGCCCTCAGGTGATTTAATTTGCCCCCAAAGTTTTGAGCAAAAACTTATTTCATTTATATATATATATATATATATATATATATATATATATATATATATATATATGTGTGTGTATATATCTTTTTTTATATAGTTTTAGTTTAGTAAATCCATTATAATCACACTTTGTAACGCAACAAAATGTGGAAAAAGTCAAGGGAGTTGAATACTTTCTGAAGGCACTTTAGTGTGTTTATGTGTATACCTGTTGTTCTTGAAGCGCAGGGTAAAGAGCAGGAAGCAGAATGCCAGCAGGATGCCACAGGAGAGAATAGTCCAGACCACTGCACAGAGCACCGGGGAGAGAGACTGCCTCTGCAGCTCCACTCCCATCTACAGTAGATGTCAATCACATTTCAATTAGAATATCTACACTAATGGGAAACACTTGAGTAAATACAGTAACTTTGTGTTTGTGTGTATGTTAAGAGTATTGTATGTGGTTTAGTTGCTATCATTTGCATTTTGGAATGATTGGAGTATGCCCAAAACCTTTTTTTTTGTATCGCCTCATAAATATATTGCATACTAATTTGCAAGCCCAAGGCACAGAAACAGACTACTTTTATGAACGTTTATTAATATGAATGATATCTTTATTAAATCAACCACACAATACAAGAGATAGAGAAAATATATTGTGGCACAAGCTTCTTTAAGAAATAAAACTGACACAACACTCAGTGTCCTATTCTAAGAAGAGGTGATAGGTGAACGGTTAAGGTGAGGAGGTAACGTCACTGACAGGAGAGATCACCAATGGCGCTGAGTTGACCCCACCGTTATTCTTTCGGGGGTTGAAGTATGCATAGAGTCTCTCTGCGAAGATGTAACCGGTGAATGAGTAGATATGAGATCTGGAATCAACATCGTAAAAGGACACCTGCCCCCCTTCCCAGTCCACGTACACCCCCACCCTCTGAGGCTTATCGACCAGTGGCAGGGGAACAGGAGGGGTCGTCAGAGCCCAGTATTCAGTCCTGTTCCTCAGGCCTACTGTCCAGTAGCCATGTTCAGGGTTTAGGGTATTCCCTCCTTTCTTGTTGACAGATTCTCTTCCCACTCCTATGTCCCACTCTGTCTTCCCCTTCACCTGCACCTCGTAGTAGAACCTCCCTGAGGAGAAGCCCTCCCTCCCCAGGACACTGATACCAGGGTAAAACCTCTCGGGGTTGTCAGGGAGGTTCAGCGCTGTATTGCCATGGGCCACTTGTTTACCGTTGTCAGAGAGGATAAGTTTAGGGTGAGCTGTATCAGGGTCTAGGGTCACATCCACGGCACACTGCTGAGTTCTTGTAAGTTCTGTTTCACATAATCTTTTCACTTCATTCTTCAGTGTCTCCTCAAACTGGGATCCAGCTCTCCTCACAGCTCTCCTCACTGTTCCTACGTACACAACACTTTGAACTCTGATGTCGGACCAGTCCTTGGCAGGTGGAGGGGTGCACAGGAATGGGAAGCTATGGATGAGGTGGAGGTGGTCCTCAGTGAGTGAGAGCTGCTTCACCCCAGTGCTTCTCCTCTTTAGCTCTGTGATTTCCTGCTCCAGCTCTTTAATGAGCCCTTCAGCCCGATTCTCTGCTGCCTTCTGCTTCTCTTCAATCACCTCAATGAGCTCAGCCTGGCTTCTCTGAATGGAGCGCACCAGAGCAGTGAAGACCTGCAAGCTCTCCCTAATCTCTCTCTCTGCATTTATTTTGCCTGATTGTACTGTGTGTTTGATCTCCTTCACTTTCTGCAGTCGACCCTGAATCATCTGCTGCATTACATCTTCCATATTCCCCAGCTGAGCCCTCCTCTCTCTGCTTTCTTCCTCCAAAGAGACAACATTGTGTTTCTTATGTCTTTTCTCAGTGCAAACCTGACACATGTACGTCTGGTCACTTCTACAGAACAGCTCCAGAATTTTCTGGTGCCGCTTACACACTCTGTGCTCTATGTTAATCACAGGCTCAATCAGATTGTGTTTCTTGAAGGTGGCCAGTATATGGTGAGGATCTAGGTGAGTCTCACAGTAAGAGGCCAGACACTCCAGGCAGGACTTCAAGGCCTTGATTTTCCTCCCAGTGCAGACGTCACAGGGCACTTCTCCAGGTTGGGCTGCTTGGGGTTGGTACTGTGTACTAGTAGCAGTAGCCCTAATTTCAACTGACCTTCTGAACTGATCGGCCATCTCAGCTATGAAAGTATTGACTTTGAGCTCAGGTCTTCTGCTGAATTTCTGCTTACACATGGGACACTGGCACGGGCTGGTGATATGCCAGTAGCCATGTATGCAGTCCTTGCAGAAGTTGTGTCCACACGGGGTGGTGATTGGGCTGGTGAACACGTCTAGACAGATGGGGCACAGGAACTGATCCTCGGACAGCAGGCTGCTGGCGGAAGCCATGTCTGGGTCTGGGAAGAGATCCAAAAATAAACCACATGGGACTTCATGGAATCAGTTGGCTCTCGACCTTGGAATTTCTTTACTGGAATGTTTTTTTCTAGCTTACAGTAGACCACCGAGCTCTATGCAGTTACAGCACACCCAAATAGCTTTCTCAATACATGTAGCCAATGGTACCAATCACATGATTTTATATTTCATTCAGAAATATGCATTTATAAACATATGATGAGAAGTCTAATACAGCCCAACAGATAAAGAAATGAAAAGGGACAGTGATGACATCCTCACCTGTCAAATTCAATATGTCTCTAAATCAAGCCTACTGTATAACACAGTAAATACAATACAATCAAATAAAATAAGATATATATATAACTGTATTCTTCCCCTTGATTATATTTATAACTGGGCTGGGAGGGACCCGTGTTGAAACTTGAGTAAACAACCTAAACACAACAGACAACACAGCACAAATGAAAGAACCTCCACTCACCTCTGTCTTCAGAAGAACAGCAAGTCAAAGACGATTTATTTTGTACTCTATTAGGCTGTGTAGAAAGATTTGTGAGGGGATTTTGTCATGCTAAAGCACAAAGTTCTCTAGTCGGGTCTCATTTTAGAAGGTGACATTACCATGGCTTGTCCCGGTCCCTTACTGCTAAGCTGAAATGCAGCTGCTCTTAAAGGTACAGTACATGGCTGAATTAACCCTTCACATGACAGGACTCTCTCAGCTGAACCATGTATTATGGTTGCCATGTATCTAATACATTCACACTTCCTGTTCATATTATGTAGGAGTGCACAAAGCTTTTATTGTGCTGTAGACCAGAAGATTATTTGAGGAACTGCCCAAATAACAAAAGCCATTGAAAAAAGTATGCACATTTCAGAGTATCCACATAAAAATAAAAATAAAGTATCCACAAGTATCCACATAAATTAGATACAGAGACATATTGGGGCAGGATTTGTAATGAGCTGCATTTTCAGTATGTCATCATACAATCGTAAAGGACATCACAATACAGTCCAGCAAACGTGATTCTAGATTTCCTGGTAAGATACAATATATATCTCTCTAAATATTCAATATAAATCAATGCATGGAATGTTCAGTTTACTTTAGAATTTAATCGATACGAGTTAAATCTCAATCTGATTGGCTCACATGAGAGATGATCAACGGTGCTGACATTTTGTCAATGCCACAAACCCCAAGGTTGAAGTACGGGTAAAGTTTCTCAGTGAAGGAACAATCGGTAAATGAGTAGATATGAGACTTGGCCTGGGCATTGTAAAAGGAGACCTCACCATCTTCATAGTCCACATAGACGCCCACCGTCTGGGGCTTCTCACTCAGGGAAAGGGGGGTAGGGTCAGTGGTGCAGGCCCTGTAGATGTTCCCTTTCCCCTGCTGGATAGTCCAGAGTCCATTCTCAGGCGTTGCTGCATAAATTGTTCTTTTAATGGACTCTCTGGCCACTCCTAAACTCCAGAGAGTATTTCCCTTCACCTGCACCCCGTAGTAGAATCTTCCTGAGGAGTAGCCTTCCTTTCCCAGGATGCTGGCAATATAGAAGAACCTCTCTGGATTGCTAGGGTAGTTTTGTCGTCTACCGGGATGTCTAAGTTGTTTCACATCTTCAGAGAGAGTGAGATTGGGATGAGCTGTATCAGGGTCCAGAGTTACATCCACTGACCACTGCTGAATAACCTTGAGCTCAGCCTCACACAACCTCTTCAATTCACTCTTCAGTGCGTCTTCAAACTGAGAGCCAGCTCTCTTCACAGCTTTCCTCACCATGCCGACATTCTCAAAAGTCTGAACCCTGATCTCAGACCAGTCCTTGGTGGGTGGAGAGGTGCACAGGGATGGTGAGCTCTGGAGGAGTTTTAGGTCAGTGATTTCCTGCTCCAGCTCTTTAATGAGCCCTTCAGCCAGCCTTTTAGTTTCCTTTTGCTTTTCCGAAATCACCTCAATGAGTTCAGCCTGGCTTCTTTCAATGGAGCGCATTAAAGCTCTAAAGATCTGACAACTATTCTCTACCTCTTGCTCTGCATTTATTCCGCTAGATTGTAGACTATTTCTGATCTCAATAACCTTCTGCTGTCTGCCCTGAATCATCTGCTGCACTTCAGCCTTTCCTAACTGTACATTATTCTTTCTGGTTTCCACTTCAAGAGGGAGAGTGTTGTGGGTATTGTAGTCGGTCTTGAACTCCAGACATCTCCCATGCCTCTCACACATATGTTCTTCAGGATTCTCTACATGCTGTTGTCTCCTCAAGGTTGTGACTCTCTGATTGGGCTCCAGGGGAGTCTCACAGTAAGAGGCCTCAAAAGAAGAATTCACAGCCTTGACCTCCCTCCCAACACAGATATCACGGGACACCTCTCTAGGATGGTCCAGGCATTGGTCCTGGGGGCTTGTGTTATTTACCACAAATGGATTCCAGAACTCATCAACCATTTTAGATAATTGAGTATTGACTTGTAGCTCAGATATGTTAGGGAATTTCTCCTTGCACTGTGGACACTGGCACAGGACATTGTTTTTCCAGTATACTCTGATACAATCCATGCAGAAGTTGTGCCCACATGGGGTTGTGACTGGTTTCTTGAGCACCTCCTCACAGATACTGCATATTAACTGCATTTCAGACTGTGGATTGTTAGCTGATGCCGTGCCTGGGAACAAACAGAAAGTGAAATCAACCTTCCTGAATGAATCAACAATCTGTGTTATCTTGGCATTCACACCAGAATTATGCTTATGTATTTATTATGCTTATGTATGCTTATGTATTTTCAATTCTTTTCAATTCTTGAATGCTATCGTTTCTAAACATACTCTTCAACAAAAATAAACGTCAAACACACTACATAGAAGAGAAGCTAAAATAAAATACAAAAATTCAAAGATTTTCTCTATCTCTTCTTACCTGAGATGATGTGTGTTGTTGACTTATCTTTTTTTCCCTCTTGAATCCCAAAGTAAGACTGAGTTCAGGGGACTGGCAAGTGTTCAGAAAAATGTATAAGTGAAAGTGTCTTCAGGTCCTCAACATTCAGCTCTGCTGTTTAGTTTCATTTCATCAACAGGCTCCTCCCAACACTATATTGAAAGACTTTGAGCTTTCTTCTCCATCTCTTAAAGGAGCAGATCTTCCTACACTGAGTGTACAAGACATGAAGAACATTCTGTTTGGATTCTAGCTTGAAATATACTTATTCATGTTACCATACTAGAACTTATTGATTACTTTACACGTGTAAGGAATGTGTATGTTAGGGGTCAAGGAAGGGTAAACAGGAACTAGGTATGTGGAAAGTAACTGAGTGACGTGGAAAGTAACTGAGTGATGTGGAAAGTAACTGAGTGACGTGGAAAGTAACTGAGTGACGTGGAAAGTAACTGAGTGACGTGGAAAGTAACTGAGTGAGAAAAGGGGAAGTGCATAAAGTTCATATTCTGTTCGTATATGTTACTGTTGAATATGAATGTTCCTAAGGAGGGAGGCAAAGGGCAACAGTCTACTTTCAGTTATTGATCAGGCAGACTAGTTTCTGAGGAAACAGGACCATGAAGGATATGGAACTCAACTCAAGTTAAGGTCAACAGATGAAGAGAGAAGACACTGCTGGGAGGGGGGCCACAGGTGTCCACCCCAAAGACTATCTGATTATAGTCCTATCTCACACACATGCACATTTTCACGCCCACGGGGGCCCTAGTCTTAGGCATGGCCATGACAATACCAGTAAGAGGAAGCTCCTCTGTTTCTGCCTAAATACAGAGAAGGAGTGTCTATCTTAGATAGGAGATGATAGGGGATGACTCCGCCTATTTGGAAGGAATGAAGATGTGCTTGTGGGACTTGTATGTTGCCTTTGCAGCTTTATGACTCAGTGGTTGAATAAACTTGGTTTGAGCTTTTTCTAGTCGCCCGTGAGTTTTGTTGCCAATGTTGATAGGATTTGTTTTGTTTTGTTGCCAATGTTGACAGGATTAACCAATATTTATAGTTGAACTGGAGAGTTCAAATCAGTAGAACAGGAGCCAGCACATAAAAACAAGGTAGGCAAAGTTCCTATCCTCATCCATGGTTGGAAAAGCAAAAGGATATTAGAACGGTGTTTTGAAGTGATTTGTGTGTATTAGCAGTAACAATAAGGAGAGGTGTTGGTTTAATGTCTTACTGGGGTGGGGAACCGTGACAGATTATGTTGAAATAGGAGGACAACTGAGTAAATTTGGTAACGTGTGTTGTCAACAACAGTAATATTTGAGGCGTGACACTGGTATAAGGCATTAGGTCTCCTGTATTCTCCAGTAGTAAATTGTCAGATGCTTCAGTATCGTTTTTAAAACAAGGTATCAGGTTCGGTGTCTAAATTATTAAGCACCTATACTGTAAGTATTCTCCGGGAAGTGGGTATCACTACCTGGAAAAATAGTTTAAATTGTTGTGTGTTAGAGCCGTGGGTGAGGAAATCTTAACACCCTAGACACCGTCGGGAGAAGCATCTGTTACATCTGCTCCTGCCACTCCCTCTACTGATCATCCTGTGTCTCCTTGACCTGCCGCCACTCCCCCAGTGCTCTCTCTCTCTCCCTCTCCCTCTGTGTGTGTGATTGTGTGGGCAGAGACAGGTGTGCTGGAGTCAGAGCAGATCCCCACCAGCTGCAACCTGTTCTATAATCAAGACCTCTACAAATACTCAAACCTGCCACTTCCACTGCCAGATCGTAATCTCTGCTCAGTCAGTCTACGTTTGTAGCCATTTGTCACTATTTAGATCCTGTTATCCTGTTGTGCCTGTTTTCCTTGACACGGTTTTCCGCTCTGCTACAGTTCTGCCCGCTCTGACTCAGGTTCCTCTCTCCAGTCTCCTCATCCTGCTACTCTGCCCTGGATTACCCACTCTACTGCTCCCTTGGATTCCCCTCAGGACCTGCTTACCCTGTCCCAACACCTCTCGCTCCAGCCTCAGCCTCCGCACCTGGTTTCCTGCAACGCGCCCGAGCTTCCCCTGGCCTGCACTCCATCTTCCCCCTGTGTTTCAATAAATATCTTGGTTACGTGATCCTAGTCTCCTCATCTGAGTCTGCTCTTGGGTTTCCCTGTACCACTCCGCATAACAGCGTCAGAATAATAACTATTGAAATGGCGACCGACAGCCCCGATCCTCCCTTTAAAGGGGGGGCTAGAGGAAAAAAAGTTTAACAAAGCCATAGAGGAGCTGAAAGAGACGCATGAGCAATCTACCAATTCGGCTTGAATATGGGTCATTTTTTGCTAAATTGATCAAATTGGTCAGCTTCCCCATTGATGGAAAATTTAAATCTAATAAAGAATTCTGAGATGCTATTGTGAGTTGGCACAATGACATAAAATACAAAATAAAAATCTCAATAAACTGGCGTTTTGATGTTAGCGTTCTTTTCAACCGGTCGCTGCCTGCACCCGCATGCCCGACTAGCATCACCACCCTGGATGGTTCCGACCTAGAATATGTGGACGTCTATAAGTACCTAGGTGTCTGGCTAGACTGCAAACTCTCCTTCCAGACTCATATCAAACATCTCCAATCGAAAATCAAATCAAGAGTCGGCTTTCTATTCCGCAACAAAGCCTCCTTCACTCACGCCGCCAAGCTTACCCTAGTAAAACTGACTATCCTACCGATCCTCGACTTCGGCGATGTCATCTACAAAATGGCTTCCAACACTCTACTCAGCAAACTGGATGCAGTTTATCACAGTGCCATCCGTTTTGTCACTAAAGCACCTTATACCACCCACCACTGCGACTTGTATGCTCTAGTCGGCTGGCCCTCGCTACATATTCGTCGCCAGACCCACTGGCTCCAGGTCATCTACAAGTCCATGCTAGGTAAAGCTCCGCCTTATCTCAGCTCACTGGTCACGATGGCAACACCCATCCGTAGCACGCGCTCCAGCAGGTGTATCTCACTGATCATCCCTAAAGCCAACACCTCATTCGGCCGCCTTTCGTTCCAGTACTCTGCTGCCTGTGACTGGAACGAATTGCAAAAATCGCTGAAGTTGGAGACTTTTATCTCCCTCACCAACTTCAAACATCAGCTATCTGAGCAGCTAACCGATCGCTGCAGCTGTACATAGTCTATTGGTAAATAGCCCACCCTTCTTCACCTACCTCATCCCCATACTGTTTTTATTTATTTACTTTTCTGCTCTTTTGCACACCAATATCTCTACCTGTACATGACCATCTGACCATTCATCACTCCAGTGTTAATCTGCAAAATTGTAATTATTTGCCTACCTCCTCATGCCTTTTGCACACATTGTATATAGACTCCCCCTTTGTTTTCTACTGTGTTATTGACTTGTTAATTGTTTACTCCATGTGTAACTCTTTGTTGTCTGCTCACACTGCTATGCTTTATCTTGGCCAGGTCGCAGTTGCAAATGAGAACTTGTTCTCAACTAGCCTACCTGGTTAAATAAAGGTGTTCTCAACTAGCCTACCTGGTTAAATAAAGGTGTTCTCAACTAGCCTACCTGGTTAAATAAAGGTGTTCTCAACTAGCCTACCTGGTTAAATAAAGGTGTTCTCAACTAGCCTACCTGGTTAAATAAAGGTGTTCTCAACTAGCCTACCTGGTTAAATAAAGGTGAAATAAATAAATAAAATAAATAAAAAACAGAAAAGCAAAACCGATAGAACCAAAACTAGCAGATGTACTCAGCATCAAAAGGACTGGGTACATGAGTACATTGATAGGATGGAAGATGTATTGGGCAGTAATCTGGCACTAGCAGATCATTTGAATCAAGATGCGGGAATATGTACCTCTGCTTTGCTGGCAGGGTTGAAACCCACCATCAAAACGGCTATTGCAGGATAAGTGCGACTGCGCAGACATTTTATTCACTGACTAGTGAGCAACAGCAAGCACTCCTGAAAGCGGACGGAGTTGGGAGTAATGCATAGGTTTATTTGGCCTCTGTGAGGTCGTCAAATTGGCTAAATGTATGGCGGAAAACCATTATGTTCAGTGGATTAACAGGGACAAAATCTAAAACTATGCTATTACTACCCATGTTGTGTACAATGGGTCCAGTAACAATACCGGGCTCAGTCTTTATGGTAGCTGGGGTAGAACCGATTTTGGGTTTGGATAATCTTTGAAAAATGCAAGGGCAATGGACTATAAAAGATAACAAATTACAATTGGCACGACCAAACAGTCCTCGCAAGCTCAGAAAAACATTGGGGTTTTAATTTCGTGAGACACTTCATTCCATCATATTCTGAAATAGCTTTACAGAATTGACAAAAGGGAGGAGGGGTCCTCACAAGAAATTAGAGTGTAGTTAATATTGGAAACAATTGTAATTGTAGAGTTAAAAAAAAACAATTGTGTCAAGCGCCAGCATTGGGCTTACCAAATCTAAATGACCTTTTAAATGTTAGTTCATGAGCAAGAAGGGCATTGCAGTGAGATGGTTATGCAAAATCATGGGGTAAAAGAGAGACCAGTCATGTACTGAAGTAAATTGTTAGACTCGGTGGCGAGTACATTAGAAACGTACTGAAAAACCCAATGCAAACCTGGTACACAGAATGTTTGAACTTGATATATATTATATAATTAGTCTGAAATACAGGGAAAGAACAGACTCACTTAATGACCTCTGTTCTGACTTTCTGGTGAGGCGTGATCACCCTGAGATTTAAGTACAGTATAATATGTAAATGCTGGTAAATATGAAGAAGTGTATTGCTGTTGTTTTGTTTGTTTTGTTTTTGTTTTTGCTTCAACACAAATCTCACCAGATTGAGTCTGCTGTATGGTCAGGAATTCTCTCTAAAGGTTACCCATCTAACTCCCTGACCCTGTAACTCTGCGGTGAGATCACCAAGATGATAGACGAGTATAAGCCAGTGTGTTGTTAACAACAGTGTGTTGTTATTCTCATTAACATTTGTCTTAGACATTTGTATTAAGGATATTTGGAATGTAATAATTAGTCATGCAGTGAATAGTTTGTCTGGATTTCCTGAATGAGAAATGCCCTAAACTGTTGCTTTGGTCTGTCCTCTCTCAAGGTTATGGCAATAGCAACCCCAGACTGTATCTAGATGCATAGAAGGGATTATTCGACCGAGAACAGTGTGAGCCTTACCCCCTCTAACCGGCAGAAGAAATTGCGACAATGGTGTTCACTATGACCCTGTCCTCCACCACTTCTACCTGAGACATGAGTCCGAGCCAGCAAACGGTGTACAGCATCCAGTCGAAGCTATCAATGCCTTTTCTCCTTGGATCGCAGCATGAGTCCTGAGACCGTCCACGTGGAGTGAACATGGAGAGAGATCGTGTCCAAACTTATCTCGTGTTGCTGGTGTACTGGTTGGAAAATGGGCAAGACAGAAATGGACAATACCGAATGGACCGTAAAGGTTGGTGGTGAGACATTTGTGTGCTTTGTCTGCTTGGGAAAATCAGATTATTCCCCAGATATTGAAATCAGGGCCATCCACTTTGACAGGCATGAGTTACATGTGTGCCATTGGGAGGATGAACTGTAAAGCTATCCAAAGAAAATGAAGAGACGCCAGACGAATGAGAGCCGGGGTGGAGGGGAGTGATCACTGTTCCAGATGAGGGACTGTTGGAAACTGACTAATTGACTTGAGCACGTTTTAGTATGTTTATAACTATATAAGTGGCCTAGCAGTAGTGATCAACGTGTTATGGGTTAGATGGATTGATCTATGTGCAAATGTATTTGTGGCCGGAGGCAAAGTACAAAGAGGGCCTGTCTCTGAGACAGAATGTTTCCATACGGGTGAGATAGGAGTCATATGATAGAGCTAATACTATAGATTGTGAACTATTGCCTTTTAACAGGTCTTATAGCTTCCCTGTTTTAAATGATTGTATTCTCTCTATGTTTTGCATCATGATATTCACTTGAGTATGAATGGGTTGCTTATTCTCAAATAACTCTTTGTGTATGAGTCCGGAAAATTTACAGTGGACTAAGGCTAGGTGCAAGAATGTATACTCCCTACTGATAAGAAGACCGGGAGATGTGTGAGGAGTTCAGGACTCGGGATGGGACGATACACCACCTGCCTAGCCACAGGGATTCATTGTACATACTAGACTCAGGAGGGGGAAGAGTTTGTATTAGTATTATATTAGTCGACTGCACATAGCACGCAAATAGAGGGCGAAGTGAGGATGACATCGCGTGGGAACACCTCCTGTAAACCTGCAGCCTGACGGTGGAAGTCTGCCTATAAGCATGAGGAGGTGTATAGAGCCTTCATTTTTGTGGACCCCAGCAGAATAGTATCCCAAAGGTCTAGAGTCAGGCGAAGGGAGAGTGGAAATCGTCATGTTATCAAACTTTGGTTATTGCCATAAATTATTATGCATATCTTAACGCATTACTAATACTTGTCATATTTCCTCCTCCCGAAGGAGGAAGAGAAAGTCACAAGCTCCAGCTGAAATTCATTATCAGTTGTACAACAGGAAGGGTAATGGCAGATAGGGGGGTGGGGGGTAAGAGTGTGTATAGTGTGATTATAAGTTTGAGACCAGGGCCTTAAGCCATGGAAGAAGATTACATAGTCAGAGGCCATAAGTCTTGGAGGTATAAACATACAAATCCATTGAGAATATTAATCATGTTTTCTCTTCTGTTCATTTATAAGTAATTTCAAAGTTTATATCATTTTGAACCGTATGGAGCTACTATTCAAAAAGGAGGGACTGATATTGATTACTTTACATGTACAAGGAATATGTATGTTCGGGGTCAAGGAAGGGTGAAGAGGAACTAGGTGTGTGGAAAGTTACTGATTGATACGAGAGATTACGTGGTAGCTTACTCTAGCGTAACTGCGTGGTCTAGAATGGACTACAATTGCAGCCCGCAGGTAGAAAATAGCAGGCCCGGGATAAGAACGTGTTTTAAGGACACGTTCAACCCGATGAATAGTAAGTATTGTTCCTAGAGGTAATGGATATGCCTCTGGTGGCAGGAAATGTTATTTTGTTGAAACCAAATAGTTTAGGTTTATTTTTTATATATTTTTTTAACTAGGCAAGTCAGTTAAGAAGAAATTGTTATTTACAATGACGGCCTTCCCCGGCCAAACCCTCTCGTAACCGGGACGACACTGGGCCAATTGTGCACCGCCCTATGGGACTCCCGGTCACGGCTTTAGACCGTTGTGCCACTCGGTCCCCCCAAGTTGATAAAGGACGCCAGGCTACGGAAGCTTCTGCAACGAGCCATCTGTCTGTAAACAATGGCTCGTTGCGGGACGATGCAAAACCTGACCCTGAACCTGCGTGCATGTGTGTGCATGTGTGCATGTTTACTTTACCGTGCTGAGGGTACATAGTCTCTGCAGTATCTCCAGGTCCTCCTGTGTATTGACTCCAGGGTGGATGAGGCAGAGTCCGTAGTCACAGTGAGAGCTGCAGTTCAACTCTGGCTCCATGGCTGGACCCACACTGTCAGCCCTCACACACACATCCTGAAGAATAAGATACAGTTGTCATGAACTCTCAGCACACTACAATACTACCTACAGATACTTACACATACACTGAGGGGAGAAATATCTTTATACAGACATATATTTAATACCACGCTTACATGTGTATTATTACACACAAACTCTCTTTCTCCATTCCCATTCTCCCACCAACACCACATTGTTTCAATATACAGGAACGCAGAAGTCTAGATAGAACAACTATACCCAAGTCTCTCCTATTCACTCCACAGAGCACAGGATCACTGCTCAGCACTCACCACAGGGTGGCGCCATTATGAATATTCCCAGTGAACAGAAGTGGTTTTAGCAGGGGCCTGTGACACTGCTCATGAAAAACAGATAGTGAACTTGGAGTGAACTTGGAGTAAGATTCATATATCAGTGTGACAGAAAAATGACACAACTATTCCAGTCTCGTGACTAAGGTTAATAAGGGCAGACTGGACAAACAATTCCCACAGAAACTGCAAGAAAGCTACAGGGAAAGACAATGCTTAGAAGGCTACAGCGAGGTCTGACCAAACCCAAAAGAGTGCAGGATCTGGGCAATTTGAGAGGAAGCTTGCAAGCTTCTGCTTGTCCTCAGTCTCCACAAGACAGCACAGAGCTGAACAACACAATACATGACCACACTTCAGACCAAATCATCTAGATTTAGTGTGTGTGTGTGTGTGTGTGTGTGTGTGTGTGTGTGTGTGTGTGTGTGTGTGTGTCCACAAAGGTAGTAAAACAAGAAAAAGTCTCCCTCATGGGGACATTTCCGGCATCTCCATGAGGACAAAGAATATTTTACGTTTAGGGTTATAATTAGGGTTAGGTTTACAGTTAGGGTTATTATTAAAGTTAGGGAGTATATTGAGTGTATTTATTGTGTACTAGTTTCACGGTAATATCATAATGTTCTTTGTTTTTTTTTTGTTTTTTTCATACAGTTTTTCTCATTGAGATAACATCTCTTTTCCAAGAGAGACCTGGTCCAATAGCAACAGCGCTGTAGAGATCACAATGATGTGTTAGATTATTTTGATTTGTAATGAACCTGAGGGCTGCATGATACACTGAATCAACGTTTCAGACAAAACAACTTACATACACTAACACAACATTAAACAAAACAACTTACATACACTAACACAACATTAAACAAAACAACTTCCATACACTAACACAACATTAAACAAAACAACTTACATACACTAACACAACATTAAACACAACTATAAACACACATACAGTACAACAAAAACATTTTACGTAAAAAACACTAAAGTCTTGAAAAAAAAACAACTGCCCTAAAGACAATTACAATCTTCTATGATATATACATCGATCAAGTGTTTAAACTCCACCAACGAAACTAGATCATCAAATTTTTAAATGTTCAGGAGAGAATTCCAGGACCAAGTAGCTAAGTAACTTCTAGCTTCTACCATGACCTGTTCTAATTTTTGGTACTGTTAGAAGCAAATGAGAATGGGACCGTAACTGATATTCATTTACCGACCTGACTAAAAAAGAACAGAGATAACATTTTCCCCAATATGGCCTTATAAATCAGTGTATACCAGTGTTTAAGCCTACGCAAGGTCAATGACGACTAGCCAACAGCGCTGTAGAGATCACAATGATGTGTTAGATGATTTTGATTTGTAATGAACCCGAGGGCTGCATGATACACTGAATCAAGTGCTCTCAGGGTAGTGGTTGAGGCCTGCATATATATAACATCACTACAATCTAAAAGCGCCAGTAATGTACATCGTACTAGCTCCTTCCCGACCTCCAAAGAAAAACAAGCCTTACGCCGGTAATTAAAACCTATTCTCAGCTTAAGCTTCCTTGTCAAGTTCTCTACATGCACAGTGATGCTCAGCTTACCATCAACACACACACCCAAATATTTGTACACTTTAACTTGCTCTATAGTATGTCCAGCCAATGTAGCAATGACATGATTAGTAACATGCCTGGCATTTGAAAAAGATAAAAATAAACTACTACCACTTGAATAAAGAACAGTATCGTCTGCATAAAAATGAACATCTACTGTTTCAATAAGATCCCCAATGTTGTTGATATACAAAATGAACAACAGTGGGCCCAAAATAGAACCTTGCGGAACACCTGAGCACACCTCTATAGACCTCTATAGATAGATTTACAACCATCCACCATTACACATTGTGAACGATTTGATAGGTCATTTATAAACCAATCTAGAGCATGACCAGTAATTCCACAACATTTTAACCTTTGCACTAACACAGCATGGTCCACAGTACCAAAAGCCTTCGACAAATCAATAAAGACAGACACACAATGTAACTTCTTATCAAGAGCACAGTGGATGTCATTTAAAACCTTCAATGTTGCTGAAACAGTACTGTGACCAGACCTAAAACCTGACTGCATTCCATTTAAGATGTTGTTTTTTGGAAGTAGGCCTTTAGCTGCCTACTAACTAAAGGACTGCAGTACCTTAGACAGTACAGATAATTTTGATATGGGCCGATAGTTGTCAAGTAGCGAAGGATCTCCACCTTTCAGGAGAGGCAGTACAAAAGCAGATTTCCATAACTTTCCTTAACATCAAGCGTGAGGTTAAAAATACATGTTATTAAGGGGGAGCAATAATGTCTGCAGCTAGGTGTAGGAAGCGAGGTCTAGTTCATCAGGGCCAGAGGATTTTTTCCCATCAATTTCTTTCAGGGCTTTACACACTTCTGAAACAGAGAAGGATGAAAAGGAGAACCTGGTGAAGGAGTGCACAGGGGTGTCAGGTAAATTCATAGGGGGCTCAATTATACCTTTGACCTTTTCAAATAAACTGCCTGCATCTAAAAAAAAATGCTGATTCAAGTCTTTCAGAATGAAGGTTGTCTCAGTTACAATCTGTGTGTCTACCAACAATTGTTTGGGAAGCTGTGTATCTTTTTTGCACTCCAAACCTTTCACTACTTGCCAGATTTTGGGTGGATTATTTAAATTAGGTGAAGTAGATTTCAAGCAGTGGATCATAGCCACACCCATATTTCGAAGATGTTTTAACAGCCATCCAATCATCTGCCAAACCAGTCCAGCTTGCTTTAGCCCACATAGCATTTTGTTCCCTTATGATTTTTGTAAGTTCCTTAGTAAACCAAGGGTTCTCTCTGCCCGTAATCCTGATTTCTTTTTAAAGGGGCATGCCTATTGCATACATCCTGGAATGCGTTGTGGAAGAAAGAAAAGGCTAGTTCAACATCAGGGATTAATTCCATTCTATTCCATTCAATGCTAGATACATCATGTAAAAAACCTTGAATATCAAACCGCTTCCACTTTCTTTTCGTAATGACACAGTGAGATTTCTTAGGAATTTTACCATCTCTCACACAGGCAATAGCACAGTGATCACTTATGTCATTTGCAAAAATACCAGAAGCATTAAAATGATGAGGAGTATTGGTTAAGATCAAATCAATCAAAGAGGATTTCAGAGGATATTTTATATTCAACATAGTTACACTGTTGACAATCTGAGTGAGATTATAGGTATTGCATGGAATGTTGAGTTGATCAGAGATTTTGTGACCTGCCTGGAAACCACAAATGTTAATGACCTTGACAGGTAATTACAGGGTAAGTCAGTGGTTCTGCATATAAGTGAGCTGTCTAGTCCCTGACAAATAAACAACAAATACATTCATAAATCACAATGTACAGCACCTAGAAGCACTATAGGTTTATATTGTGCATTTTTAAGAGGTTGCATCTGGGTTGCATTGCCTGGCTACCCAAACTCCTAGCTCCGGCCAAACGCTACGCAACAGACACACGTCCGTTAGTTTCTTCTCCACAATGAGTCTGGATCTGAGTACCTCCCTGACGATTACTAGAATGAAAATCCATTTTAGACTGTCTGATTGGTCCCATAAACCTGTGGGTTGGGCCGAGCCAGAACACATGTGGGTAAAGCGGTGTTTTTTGAAAATGTGTCATTGGCTTTGATACTCTGATTGGTTAGAGATGATACAATCGCTGATGACTTTGTTTTGTACAACACCCCTCATTTTGACATCACCACAAATGACTTCAATGATGGCAGTCTCAGACTGAAGTATGTAGCGAACGAGTCGTTCTGTTTGAGTTCTGTTTGAGTCGTTAGTCAATGAGTTGCAGACATGTCGCTGATATAATTATGTACAATCGACCATGACATCATACAATGTTTCGATCTGTCTTCTACGCTACCATTTTAACAACCACACTGACTCATGAGCTACATGTATATGTACGTCCATCTGTCTGTCATATTTTGTGTATAGAGGGCTTACGTGTGTGTGTGTGTGTGTGTGTGTGTGTGTGTGTGTGTGTGTGTGTGTGTGTGTGTGTGTGTGTGTGTGTGTGTGTGTGTGTGTGTGTGTGTGTGTGTGTGTGTGTGTGTGTGTGTGTGTCACACCATGTCACTGTCTGTGGGTTGACTAAGATATGCCCAGGGCTGTAACCATCTCACAGTATCAGTAGTCGCAGGCTGATGACAGAGCACTTTCACTACGGTGTGCCTTTGATTGGTCTTAATCCTAGGTCTTTGTTTTTCAATCTCAGTGGTTAAATACGTTATTGAGTAGAACAAGGATGATCAGCATTTAGATGCTTCCTCGCTAGTCAACAACTCTGAGAAGCTACCAGTTTAAGACACAAGTTACTATAATGCTACTGAAGCCTGCAGGCCTACAAACACCCATACCTTATATCAAAGAGCATATGTATATTTTCTGGAGAAAATCTTCAGTAATAGCTATTTAATTAAGTCGTACGTGGGCCTGTTAGGATGACACAAGTTGTAATTGTCTTGTCAAAATGAACAATGACTTCTTCCGTTTCTTTTCTGGGGGTCTGGGAAATGTCTGTAGTTTCCTTCCTCGTATCCTTTCGTAATTGTCCCTGTTTAGATCACAGCTTTATGGATTCCTGCAGGCACAACCGGACTAGAAAGGCTTTTACACAGTTTTTTCAAAATCCTCTCCACCGGATTCAACCACATTGAAATGGGTGCCAACAAAGGTCAGTCAACACTTAGCCACAGGGGTCAGCGTGAGCACCGAGCATGAGGCGTGTTCCCGGCAGCAGGTTGACGGACATATTTTGACAGTGCATGATGGTTATAATGTGTGTTTGTCTCTACATGTGTCCTCTAAACTCATGTGGCCTTAACCACAAGTAATTCCTGAGCTACCTGTGCCCTTAGGCGGAGAAGACAACTTTACTGTAAAAGCTTATAGTTAGCCTATTTTCTGACAACTTTCACTTGTGGCCTCACTAGGCCTCACTATCTACTCCGTTCGTTCACCTGAGAGATTATGTGGTATCAAGATCAGTCAGGGACCAATTACCAGTAGGATTGCCATGGATAGGTGTAACCCTGTGGCTTTGACCCTCCTGTTGTCCACCCAGTACCACATTAAATTGTTTTTAATCCATTCATTGTCCCTGTCAGTTTGCCTGGCCCAATCCCCTCTTTCCCTTTTAAGATTAGAGGGGTGGCGTGGGGAGCAGCGGGTGAACTGCAAGCGGTCAGCAAGGCTGGACAAAGCACGACCAGTGTTCTGCAGGAGCAATATTGAAACATTCCACCTCACACTGTAATCCGTTTAGCAATTTATTCTAAGATGCTCAAATCAAGTGTAAGAATGCAGTTATTGGCATAGCTTGCCCTTGCCTCAAGCCAGTGGCTAGACATAGTATACTAGCCACATGGTTCACACTCCATATGAGGCTCTTAAGAACTATCCCTATAACTTTCTCTTCTATGAGATTTTTGCCCGTCATTGGTTTATAACTTCCCTTCTTGACATGCATGTGCAGAGTGAGTTACCTCACTCTAGCTTGTTTCTGCTTGGAGATATTGAAAGTGTTACAGCTGTCTTGTGTTACATTCATCCCTTGTCTCCCCTATTAAACTTTAAATAAAAGCCTAAATGTGTTGTAGTTTAAACTGCTTGAACATACGCATGTTTTCAAACGGACTGCTTTGTCTTTCTTGCCAAAACATATTTAAAGCTCAACTAAAAACAATGAATCAAAAGATCAAATTGAACTTGACTATAACCTACAGGGTTCAAGTCCTAACTTTCACTCTCAAAGGCCTGCTAACTCAATTAATGGCCGTGTCTACTTTATTTCACATGCACTGGTTTATCATAGGTTATCATGAAAAACATTTAAAATCACTTTTAATTTTCAAAATATGTCATTTTAACGCACATCTTAATCAATCGTTATTGTATTAACACATCTGTGTCGGTATTTTGAAATAGCAATAGCACGATCCTCATAAATAGCATGCTTAGAATAGCAGCTAAAGCGTTAAAGGGCTATGCTTCCTCCTCACGATAATACCGCATCAATCATATGAACATAGGTATCTGAGAAGCGACGAAACACAGCAGCAGACCAACCTGACGGAGTCCCTAAATAACCGGTGAGGGATGTCAGAGGGGTGCGTGGAGAGTCCCTCCGCCTAGCCGCTGTCCTCGCACCATCGCTGGAGTCTCACGAAGTGAAACAAACTGTCCCGGAAAGTTAACTCCACGACTGGGACCTATAGTAAAACCATTCCAAAAATCCAACCAGAAGAAAAATAATCCTTTTTATGACAATTGAGAACTCTCCAAAGTATGCCTATCCCAAAATGTTGCCTGGTGTCAGGGAGAAAAAGTATAGTCTGCAACAAGTTTTCATGAGCAGGGTAGATGGAGTGGGAGATTGAGGAAAATGTGTGTGTGTGTGTGTGTGTGTGTGTTTCGCTGTAATTAATTAGCGGGTAGCGAGCTGCGGAAGTTTCAGGCTTTTGTTTTCACGTGCACAAATACAGTGAAATGCCTTTCTTGCTTGCTCTTTCCTAACAATGCAGTAATCAATATCAGTACTACTATAAAAAAAATTTTAAAAAGTAAAGAAGAACAAAAATACACGAGAAATAGAAATAAGAACAAGAAAAAGGACAGTAAGTAAAGTACAGTATATACAGGGTCAGTGCCAATACCATATTTACAATATGCTGGGATACTGGAATGATAGGATTAAATATGTATAGGGCTAAAGTGACTTGGCATCAGGATAAATTAAAAGGAGCAGCAGCAGCTTATACAATGATTGTGTGTGTTTGTGTGTGTGTGTGTGTGTGTGTGTGTGTGTGTGTGTGTGTGTGTGTGTGTGTGTGTGTGTAAGTTTGAGTGAGTGAGTGTAAGTTTGAGTGAGTGAGTGAGTGAGTGAGTGAGTGTGTGTGTGTGTGTGTGTGTGTGTGTGTGTGTGTGTGTGTGTGTGTGTGTGTGTAAGTTTGAGTGAGTGTGTAAGTTTGAGTGAGTGAGTGAGTGAGTGAGTGAGTGAGTGAGTGAGTGAGTGAGTGAGTGAGTGAGTGAGTGAGTGAGTGAGTGAGTGAGTGAGTGAGTGAGTGAGTGTGTGTGTGTGTGTGTGTGTGTGTAAGTTTGAGTGAGTGTATAGACCCTTATGAAAAAACCACATGAATTTAACGTGATCACATGTAGTGTTCCAAAAACACATGTTGTCATGTGATCTTATTAGGAGTTAATGTGATAACATGTGACAACATGTAAAGCAACATGTGATAATTTCACATGAAACTACACATGTGAAATTCTGTGTTTTTTCAGTAAGGGGAGTGTGAATAGAGTGAGTGTGTAAGTGTGCATAGAGACAGTGCAAAAATTCAAATAGAAGGGTCAATGCAGGTAGTCCGTGTAGCCATTTTATTAGCTATTTAGCAATCTTATGGCTAGGGGATAGAAGCTGTTCAGGATTGGGGATAGAAGCTGTTCAGGAGCCTGTTGATGTCAGACTTGCTCCAGTACCGCTTGCCTTGCGGAAGCAGAGAAAACAGTCTATGGCTTGGGTGGCTGGAGTCTAATAATTTCCTGGCCTTCCTGTGCTTCCGGGCGCATATTGTTTTGCAGAGAGAGAACATCCCAATGGGCACAACTGGTTGAATTAATGTTGTTTTAGCGTAATTTGTCAAGGTATTTTGATTTGAAATTTCAACCACAGGATTATGTCATCATGGTAACCAAATGTCTAAATAGACAAACCTTGTATAACATATGTTGAATATGTACAATGTGCCCTTCAGTAAGGCTCTTAACCCTAGTTGTTCTGGATAAGAGTGTCTGCTAAATGACTTAAATGTAAATATAGCATTTGCAAAGTCATCATTCAACACAAAATTAAACAAAAAATAAATCATAAAATAGGCCTAGGTTTTCAAGCTCTGGTTGATTTCAAAAGTAATGATATTTAGTGATATTGAATTGTGTTTGGTTGTCAACACAACCAAACATCAACATTTGAAGACAAATTCCCAGTCAATACACCAATTAACGGATATAGAAATTGCCAAAGTCTCCTATTGACATTATCAAAGTGGGTGGTTATGAATGGTTATTTAAGAAAATGTATGATTATTGCTGTGTTGCCTTTACAGTTTGCTTTCATGTGTCAAATGACAATACATGATTTTCTCTGCCATCTGATTGGGAGTTCCATGGTATAACCACTGCGCCTCACGCTATTTGTCCTAAACATATGAGCTCACCATTGTTGCGCTTTGGGCTGCAGGTGACATTGAACAGTCACAGGGGACTGGGTGGCGCGTGGGACAGGGTTGCACAGGAGAGAGGCTCGGGCGCGTCCTCTTACTGTGAAAATAAATAATATTGGTATACCCCATAGTACAGTGGAAAGAAACAGAAGTGTTTTCAACATTATCACTCCATTACGTGGGAGCTTGAAATATATGAAGAGGGGGATGGCGATTTTGCTTGTAGGCCTAGACCTACTGTAAAGGGATGACACATTTGCAAATGACTGTAAAATATTTAAAAAATAGAGAACAAAGCTCCTGTAAAACGTTTCTCTCCTCTCCAGCTCGCTCTGCAGCCGGACCCCATGTAAATATTTCAGCGCTTGTTCCATCAGCCTCGCGAGGCGTAAAGGTGTTATTATAACGTCACGGGGATTTACGGTGTGAGCCTGCACGCGAGTTCATTCCTGACAAGGGAGTGTCACAGGTAAGTTAGTGACAGCTATGTTTAGGGGGAGAGTCAGAGTTGAGAGAGGGTATATTCATATAAGGTGTACAAGTACATGTAACTGCCTAAATAATGGAAAAACTTGAGTAAATGAGGGATACAAAGTATATTGAAAGCAGGTACTTCCACACAGGTTTGGTTCCTGAGTTAATTTAGCACATAACCCTATTAGCACTATTTTGGCTACCATGGCTATGCCCCCATAAAATGACAATGCCCCCATCCACAGGGCACAAGTGGTCACTGAATGGTTTGATGAGCATGAAAACACTGTAAACCATACGCCATGGCCTCTCAGTCACCAGATCTCCACCCAATTCAACACACATTATCAGCCCGAAAACATCATTCAGGCACATTTTTACAAAAAAAGGTAAAATGTCACAGTAGCCGATACATTGCAGTCAATGGGAAAAGATGAGTGTCACAGGCTTGATGTTTTTCTCAACACATTGCAGTCAATGTGAAAAAATGAGTGTCAGAATAATGACCTTTTCTTCAGTATATTGCAGTCAATGGGAAAGATGAGTGTCACAGAGTTTACGTTTTTCTCAATACATTGCAATCAATGGGAAAATATGAGATTTTCAGAGTTGAAGTTGTTTCTCAGTACATTGCAGTCAATTGGGAAAAAATGAGTGTCACACGGTTTACATTTTTTTCAATACATTGCAGACAATGGGAAAGATGAGTGTCACAAGGTTGATGGTTATGTCAATACATTGCATTCAATGGGAAAAGATGAGCGTCACAAATGCATTGGGTGCAATGTGAAAAGATGTGTGTCACAGGGTTGACATTTACACTACCGTTCCAAAGTTTGGGGTCACTTAGATTTTTTTTTTTGTCCATTAAAATAACATCAAATTGATTAGGAATACAGTGTAGACATTGTTAATGTTTGTGGGTTGGATTACAGGCTCAAAATGCCCAGAAACAAAGAACTTTCTTCTGAAACTCGTCAGTCTCTTCTTGTTCTGAGAAATGAAGGCTATTCTATGCAAGAAATTGCCAAGAAACTGAAGATCTCATACAACGCTGTGTACTACTCCCTTCACAGAACAGCACAAACTGGCTTTAACCAGAGTAGAAAGAAGAGTGGGAGGCCCTGCTGCACAACTGAGCAAGAGGTCAGTGTCTAGTTTGAGAAACAGACACCTCACAAGTCCTCAACTGGCAGCTTCATTAAATAGTACGCGCAAAACACCAGTCTCAACGTCAACAGTGAAGAGGCGACTGGAATGCTGGCCTTCTAGGCAGTTGTAAAGAAAAAACATATCTCAGATTGGCCAATAAAAAGAAAAGATTAAGCTGGGCAAAATAACACAGACACTGGACAGAGGAACTCTCTCTCTCTCTCTCTCTCAAAAGTTGGGTGAAAAAAATACTAAATGCCCTTAAATTGAGGAGTTTTTGTAAATCCAATCCATTTTCCACATTGAGTCATTGCATAGATTGTTTTCCCAGTGGCTGTTGTGGTTGTTATCAGGAGGTCTGGAAACTATTGCTAGCCTAGGTCTGATCCCAGCTATCAGAGGGAGCATCGGGCCTATTCAAACTGATAGTATGTGTGTGCGTGTGTGTGTGAACCCGGCTCTCACTGGTGGACTTACCATTAGGCAGAAGAGGAAATTGCTCTACGAGTGTCACGGGACTCGTCTGAAGGTACCAGTCCGAAAAAAGGTATACAGGTAATTAATTCCACTGAAAAAAAACATGATACTTTTTTCCTGAGCTTTCTTATATCTCTCAGATATAGGACAGACACTTCAAAACATACTTCCATTTGATTACATTTGAGTTTTTCCATGTATGAATCTGTTATTCAATCAGTTTTTATGGGGTAATAGAAGTAAGGCCAAATTAAATGGTTTTTACCGGTGACATCTGGTCAGAACATCCTGTGTTCCTATCATCCT
This sequence comes from Oncorhynchus kisutch, assembly GCF_002021735.2. Classification (NCBI taxonomy): domain Eukaryota; kingdom Metazoa; phylum Chordata; class Actinopteri; order Salmoniformes; family Salmonidae; genus Oncorhynchus; species Oncorhynchus kisutch. The sequence goes on from NC_034199.2 coordinate 24,792,429, forward strand.
GTGTCTCTCCACTGAAGGGACAGCAGGTGGCGCTGTTCCCTGACATCAATGACTACTTACTGCCACCTCAGTTTTCAGGGAAATGTCTTTATACTGTACATGCTGACCTAGCCATCGATCATATGACATGGCACTCTTAAGGGGTCTACACAGTCTACACAAACGGAGCTGACTAAGGTCCCTATGCGTCGCGTTTCAAAATTTCAGCCGCACAAAAGTACGTATAACTAAGTAGAGAGAGCGATGTTCCTCCATCGGCTCCGTTTCCATAGACAGTTTAGACCCCTTTAATGCCAGTGGACCAGTACTGTCTCAGAGTAACACCGCTAATGATCAACGGTCATATGGTTGCAGGTTATGATGCACTTAACACACAATCTGCAACATGATCTCAACAACTCACTGCATTACTGTAATGCATTGCCAAGTTATCCAACATATTTCTAAGGGTGGACAATTCCTAATTTGGACACAAAATGATGAAATGTGGACATGCGGTAGACGAATCCTAGCACAAACAGAACGTCTTGACCTCAACGCTCAGATCAACTGTCACAACGTTAGTCCCTACTGAAGCTCTAAAGCCATGGAATTGTAGTCTCGGTTTCAGTCACTGTGTGGAGATCACTTACAGATTCCCCCAAGATCATGTTCAAAGTGGGTTGGCCATAAAAACAGGTGGATGGCGCAAACTTGGGTTACCAGGAGCTTAAATATTTTATCGAGAAATAACAGCGGAGCATTTGGAACAGCTTGAGTTAAGGAGGAGAGGGTGGATGGGAGTGGGTAGGAGGGAGGGGAGGAGAGGGGAGATGGGAGTGGGTAGGGGGAGGGGGAGGATGAGAGGGACGCATATTCCTCAGGATAAGGTTGGAGATATGAAATTTTACGAAATACATCATGAAAAAAAACAGCTAACTGTTATGTCTAACGGGCACCATCATTGTTCAAGACACTTTGTTCACCCTGTGCTTGGGCTGTCTCTGTAACTAACAAAGGCACAATAACTTCTTACAGTGAATGTAAACCAGCAGTGAAGTTCTGTATATGAGTGGAACAAAGACCAAAAAAGTTACAAATAAATAGCCTCTTGGCTAAATCTTTTGTTTTTGTGATTTGAATGCCTGAGGCCCATTTCCTGCCATAGCAGAAACCATTTCCTGTGCTGCAAATCCAGCTCTGGAACACTGAAACCTTTCCATGATTTCCCAGGGTCCTGGATTACCGGTACTATATTTTTATTTGATGCTGCAACCGAATTGTCTCTACTAAAGGGGAAATTGAGGTCTCCCTCGCCGTGTGCTGCTGGCCACATGAGGAAAGGGGTTTAACAGTCAAACAGATTCTGAGAGAGATCTAGTAATCACAGGTGATGGCAGAAAAGTTATGAGAAATGAGGACAGCAAGTTTGAGAGGTAATGGAATAGATGTTAGAAGAAATAAAAGATGGGTGAGAGGAGTAGAACAAGAAGTTTGCAGGCAGAAACAACACGAGAGAAAGAGCTGAGGATAATGTAGCAGAGAGAAGTAAGATGAAAGGGGTTGAGGAGAGAGAGGGGTGTGATCAGAGTTTTTGTTCTATGATTTGTTCTTCACCATGGTGATCTAACATGGTTACATAACAGTGGACAATCATGCCCCTCCCCTCTTGTTCCCTCCGTGCCTCCATCACCACCCCTCTTCCCCCAGAGAAACCATATAAGCGGCAGTAAGGAGGCCGATTAGCAGTCCCCCCTCCCCTAATCCCAGGACAAGGTCCGATTGTCAGGGTCCGGAGTGTGTGACTCTCGTGTGTTGAACGATGCGTGTGTGTGAGTATGTGCGGAGTTCATCATGTGTGAGGTCTGGAATGTACATCAGTGGAGGCACACGCAGCCAAGTAGAAGTGTTGAGGGGAGCTGATTTGAATTAATGGTCCAGTGAAGGTGATAAGAGGCTTATAGTATCAAAATCCCCCATTTCAAACAACTCTGTTCTTTTAGCAACTGATCCCCTATACTGTGTACTCTATTGTACTCTATACTATGATCTATAGGGCAGCGCAAAAACCTAATGCCAGACATGAATCAGATGGAATTAGCCTGCATACATACACCACACACACACTAGTCTTTACCAATAGCAGGCAGTTCTGTTGGCCTTGGGTCAGTATCCTTGGGTCTTTATCTTCCATTCACTGCTGACAGTCAAGAAGTTAGTTCTTAGTTATGTTCCGAATTCTTGAGTACAAGATTTTGACTTCCTGTTCTATATTCCAAATGTCTGAGTTGTGATCTGTGAGTGTGAACTCCTGAGCTGTGTTGACTGGTGACAGAGGGCTCCTCTCCTCAACTGTCTGTTTAATTCACTCTGGCTCAGTTTCATCATGGCCGCTTCAGTGTGCGTCTCGGTCTCGGGTTGCAGCACGCACACACACACACACACACACACACCTGGCTTATGTAACAGAGTAGGGGGCTCAAGACACCTGCTGTTGGGAGAAGGAATCATCATGGCAGTGGAAAATATCAATAAACATTCAACTCAAATAGATATCATGCTACTATACAGAAGATAGTGAGAGCACAACCCTGTAAGCATATCAGCTTCTCACAGTGATGAGTTTGTATGTGTGTGTCAAAGAGAAAGATGGAAGAGGGGGGAAAAAAGGCCAGTGAGGTGTCTGATGTAAGCCACCCCAGGCCTGAATGAGGAGGGCTGGACAGAGCCTGTCTGTTAGTGAGCCAGACAGACAGAGACAGAACTTTGAGCTCTCTTAAGAGACTGTTTAAAATGTGGGCAAACAGATGACACAAAACATCTGTCCCTCAAAGCCATCAAAGAACCAGTCAGCCTGCTCAGAGGAGAGAAAGAGAATGAAAGAGGAGAGGCTGAGAGAGTAGGAGATGTTTACATCACTAGGTCTTGGCAGGGTAAATAAAGGGATCTGTTGATTGAGAGGAGGCAGAATGGCATTCCCCTGGCATCTCTTAGTGCTGGGTTAAAGAAGAGGTCCCTCTGCTTTTGCCTCAGTAATGCAATCACGTTCATATGCAAATGAAACAGACCGGTCCTGAACGCAACTCATTCAAGCTACCAATGACTCAAAACAAAACAGTCAGTCATGCTCATGCACAAGCACACTCACAGCCTAGCAATCTAGCATAGTTCCAACTGTCAACTGTTTGGCAGTTAAGTCCTGGAGAAAGATACAGTGGAAATGCATTGTAGTCATTTTCACAACAGGCAGGCAAATAAACAAACGGACAGTGTTTGGTGACAGGCCCACTGATTCTTCCTCATAGAACAGTCTACATAGCAAACAATGATGACAAAAGCTAAGATGTCATCATAGCTTCAGCAGATATGAGATGTGGACTATGAACTCAGAGCTAACTAGACAGATAGGAAATGGTAGTGCAGTCAGCTAATGTTGCACGATCGTAGAAAACGAGTTTCACAGATATCCCCACACACATTTTTTAGACACTCAAATTAAACTTTATTAGGGATGTTATTATATACTATGTACAGTCTATATTATAGGGGAAAAGTGCACATACTTTAGTACAGATCGTCGACCTGTATGAGTACTATATTATATTCAGTAAGTCATATTCAATGAAAGCACTGTATTAGTGTGTGAACCATTGAGTGTCATTGACAGTAGAACGTTGGATTTGTATAAAAGCAGTACGTTACACAAATTGAACAATTGCTTCAATTTCACAACATTGTGGTTAAGATCATGGGTAACACTACGACGCCTAACGTCATGACTATGTAATAATAGCTGACATAACACTGTCATGACCCATATATTTACATCTATTGTGACATATATTGCGTTATTTTATGGCTGGTTATGACACCTACATAAGCTCAAAACCCTAATTTATTCAAATGTTTATTTTTCCTGCCAAGTTTGATTTCGTTGGAAAGTTAAGAAACTAAATTCTTTGTTGAAATTGATTCTAAAAGATTCATGTTTCCCCCCTATCATAAAAAAACATGTAGAAAATACACTTTATGACTGTCAAGAAGCACTATGACCATCCTGTGTCACTTTACTTGGACTAAGAAAATACACTTCGACACTGTCAAGAAGCATTATGACCATCAGTATCATATATGCCAGATAAGGGCATGTACATGATAGGCCTATGTTAGTCATCAGCCCTGCTCCTGAAATCTGATCCCAGTCATCAGCAACAGAACATTGTGGTAGCTGTATGTCTGACATCAATGTGTGCACAATTACAATGGTAATTTAATAGGGTACATTTCAGAAAATGTTATATAAACAAAAATACAGTTGATGTAGGTTATGGTGTAATGGATGTTTTGCCTTTTGTGGTAGGTTTTATGTAGGGGTCATAACCAGCAATAAAATAACACAATATGTCACAAGAGGTCTAAATATGTGTCATGACAGTGTTACGACAGGTTATGTCAGCTGTTATGAATGTTTCATAACATGTTATGACACTAGGTGTCAAGTAAAGTTTTAATGGATCATAAATAGAAAATTTAAAAAAAAAAGTGAATCGTTACATATTTCAGGGTACAAGAAAAATGTTTTGTTCTTTTCTCACTTTGTTTTCTTTCTAGAATTCCTTCTCTCTTCAATAAGGCATATACACATACATTCAAAAGCACTTCTACATGATACTGTAACAATAGACCAGCATTATTGAAAGGCCAGCTACTGTATTATTCTTCCGGTAACCTTAAACATGTACCTTCTGGAGAAGTTGTCTAAATGTTCCCACATACAAAGTGTTAATACATATATCTATATCTGTCAAATTTAGAGAAAACCAAGAGCTGGAAATACAAACATTCATTGCATCTTGTCAGATACGTTTGATTTTCTCCTTTCAGGAGTCCATTCACACTCTGCCTGGCCTAGATCGACTTCCTGTGTGTGAGAGAAAAACAAAGCTGGAACAAAAAAGAACCGGGGCACACACTTCCTGTTTTCAGGCAATTAGAAATCTTGAATTGTTCATAACCTGACTCTAAGGAATGGTGTGATAGTGTTCTAAAATCATTAAAAACCTTTCAATAGCTCACATAGCGAGTTGGCAAAGTTATGGTTTCTACTGCCCTCCTATGTTTACCCATGAAACCATCAGGAATGGAGTGAAATGATTCATCTGTTAAAGGCACTGCTCAAAGTCTGAAGGCATCAGTGATCTGTAGTGTTACTGCGAAATAGAGGTAAGATCCCTCCCATAATTTGTCCCCCACTTTTAGATGGCTAAAGTGACTGAGTCAATGGGTTCCAGGGGACATACCCACCTAAAGACATTTGTCCTGGTTTAGGTCCACATTGACAACCGGATATCTCTCACATGTGAGTGTGTTTGTGTGTGAGGGTATGTCTTTGTGCATCTAGCGTCTTGCATCAAACACACACGAGACGAGAGGGGTCAGATTTCATCCCTACAGTACCGTCCAGTCACAGAGAGAAAGACGGGTTCTGAGGCTATTGATATGGTTAGGACTGGAGGCCCTTCCACTTCCTGCTATCCCAGCAGCACCCTCTGCAGGCGGTAGGCGGGCACGCTGATCTCATCCTCTGACTCGGCGTCGCTCTGGGGGTTGGAGCTGCAGGGTGAAGTGCACTCTGGGGAGCACAGGTAGTGCATGAGGGGCAGCCGGTACTTCCCACAGAAGTCCACAAACTTGATGTGACGCACGCACGAGTCAAAGTACACGCCTGGTGAGAGAGCGGAGAAACAGACAGAATAAGCACACTTAAATAAATTGACACATATACATAATCAACTGTATACAGACAAGCAAAAAAAGACAGGGACAGAAATACAGACACACAGTCCAATGAGAAATGAATGTGTAGTAGACATACCGGCACACTTAGGATTGGGACACTTGCTGGCCAGGTCTAGGTAGTGCAACAGGTGAGAGGGCATGTCGCAGGACGAGTATGGAACGTTCCGGCTCTTGATGGTACGACCCGCCAGCTCCAGCAGTGATGGGGGGTCGTAGGTCATCTCCTTGACAAAGCGCACCACTAGGGGGTTGCCACGGAGACTGAGCTCCTGCAGGCGCACCAGGCTGAGGATCTCCCGGGGCAGGTAAGTCAGCAGGTTGTTATGGAGACTCAGGGAGCGCAGGGAGTGGAGCCTGAGGGGGGAGAGAGAGATTGACACGGTCATGGTTATCGTTTTGAGTATTATGAAGAGAAATCTAGACCGTGGTTAGGTTATGGTTAAGTTGTAGTAGTCCACTATGGATGTATTGTAGTAACCAGTTGAGCTGTGGTACTGGTGGGTTATGACCGTCTTAGCAGTATTATTATTATTGAGTTGTAGTAGTATGTAAGGGATATGCAAGGTATACATTGCCTAATGAAATGTTTACTTGCAGTTTCATGTGGTTATATTATGGGTGTGTAGGTGCTTACCTGGTGAGCTGTGGCAGTATGCTCTAGATGGGGTTGAGGCTGTGTTATTATTGTGTTGTGAATACCTCGTGAGCTGTGGCAGTATGCTCTGGATGGGGTTGAGGCTGTGTTATTATTGTGTTGTGGTTACCTGGTGAGCTGCGGGGGTACACCTTGTATGCGGTTGTCACACAGGACCAGATAGCTGAGGTAGGGCAGGTTGGCCAGCTCAGGAGGAATAGAGGTGATCAGGTTACCACCCAAATACAGCATCTCCAGACTGACAGAGAGAGGTTTAATATGTTTAGCATCATATCGAGTGGTAATTAACATTACGGTAACAAGTAAAGCATGCCTGAAGGGGTTTAGGACTTTAAAAACACCATACTATATACTTGACAGTTCCATGTCGACACATCAGTACCACAATGGGGTTCCCACATGTTGATATTGATAATGTATGTGAGAGCAATGCATTACCAGAGTGAGCGCAAGGCATCAAAGATTGAGCAGCCGGGTCCATAGTAAAAAGGAGTATAACAGGTGTGTGTAGATGTGACTATGAGGAATGGGCTGGAGCAGTGGAAATGCTAAACAAACTGTTTCAAAGAGGAGAGACACTATGCACAAAGAGGTGCTGGAATTTCGATAGCTTTTTAGCCTACCTGCCTGCATGCGCGTGCGTGCGTGCGCGCGTGTGTGTGTGTGTGTGCGTGCGTGCTTGTTTACTCTGACTTTGTTCAAGGGACAGCAGAGGTAGAGGCATTGCTAGAGAGTCCCAATTCTTTTTATTCAGACAGAAGTTTAGATCTAGTGAAGACTGGAGTTTAGGTTTGGAGAAATCAAATGCAGTGTAGGCTAAATACACAGTTCTAAGCAGCAGACAATGTGGGGTAGTCATATACACTGTTGGGGCGTGGATCAGAAAACCAGTCAGTATCTGGTGTGACCACCATTTTCCACATGAAGCACGACACATGTCCTTGACCAGGCTGTTGATTGTGGCCCGTGGAATGTTGTCCCACTCCTCTTCAATGGCTGTGCAAAGTTGATATATATATTGACAGGAACTGGAACTCACTGTTGTACACGTCGATCCAGAGCATGGAAGCCATGGGAGAACTGGGAATTTTTCATGTACAGATCCTTGCAACACCGGGCCGTGCATTATCATGCTGAAGCATGAGGTGATGGCGGCAGATGAATGGTATGAAAATGGGCCTCACGATCGTCATGGTATCTCTGTGCATTCAAATTGCCATCGATAAAATTCAATTGTGTTCATTGTCTGTAGCTTATGCCTGCCCATACCATAACCCCACCATGGGGCACTCTGTACAAAACATTGACGTCGGCAAACTGCTCGCCCACACGGCACCCGTTTGCCATCTACCCGGGACAGTGAAAACCGGGATTCATCTGTGAAGAGCACACTTCTCCAGCGTGCTAGTGGCCATCGAAGGTGAGCATTTTCCCACTGAAGTTGGTTACGACGCCAAACTGCAGTTTGGTCAAGATCCTGGCGAGGACGAAGAGCATGCAGATGAGCTTCTCGGAAATGACAGTTTGTGCAGAAATTCTTTGGTTGTGCAAACCCAGTTTCATCAGCTGTCCGGGTGGCTGGTCTCGGACGATCTCGCAGGTGAAGAAGCCGGATGTGGAGGTCCTCGGCTGGCGTGGTTACTCGTGATCTTTCATTTCAGATCATGAAACATTGGACCAACACTTTACATGTTGGGTTTATATTTTTGTTTAGTTTACAAAACCGATGACTGAGGCAAAGAGAAAAAGATTTCTATTGTCCAATGCCCACAAATCGCCAATGGAAATGTACACATACACAAGCATTCTGCTTTATCCCAATCCCTCTGAACAGATGAAAAAGTGAAAAGACAGAGGAACACTGGGGAAATAGAGAGAAGAACAGAGTGAGCAGCAGGGACAGAGAGACAGGGAGTGAAAGGGAGATGTAATGGCCTGACACTAAAAGTGAGCAGTCAGCCCATCTGCCCCATGGTCTGGTCTGCCTGTGGAACTGATGACACAGCAGAGACTGGGAGAGGCCATTATGTGTCCTTGGGGCCTGAGCCCTGAGCCAGCCCCTCTGTCCCCGAGGCTCTAAAGAAGCCATTCAGGGCCATCTCAACAACTCACTCTACAGTTACACCACTAACACACACAGAGGCCTAGTCCCATACAACCTCCATCATTCATGACTGTAGATCTGAGACAGTGTATATGTTCAGCTGCTCTGAAGTTGTCGGTGAGAGGCTCTCTTTACATGTAGTTTGTGTTGGTTAGTATGTTTACAAGACAGGGTTACTGTCAGTCACTCACTGTAACCCTATCTTTGAATTTTACTCTGGCTTTGCGTTATTGGGACGGTTGAGCTAACTTGTGCTAATGTGATTAGCATGACGTAAGTAACAGCAAACTTTCCAGGACATAAACATGTCTTATATGGGCAGACATGTTAAATTATTGTTAATCTAACTGCACTATTGTGCTAATCCCATATAAACTAGCTAGCTCATTGTTAACTGTCTAATTTACAGTAGCTATTACAATGAAAAAAATAACATGCTATTGTTTGAGGAGAATACACAACAAAAACATTTAAAATCACAGCAACTGGTTTGATACATTCACCTCTGAAAGTAAATAATGCACTTACATTCAGTAAACTTGCTCTGATTTGTCATCCTGAGGGTCCCAGAGATAAAATGTAGCATAGTTGTGTTTGATAAAATAAACGTTTATATTCAAAATGTGGGAACTGGGTTCTACAACCCCTGCGATCTCTGGCTCCACACCCACCTCGCCCGGCCATGTAGATGTGTGAAAGTTAGTGTATAAGCTAATGATCCATCATGCATTACATTCCTGGGAGTGTGTAAACTTACAAGAAGTATATGGTAATACAAAATGTATGTTCTCTATAGTTATGTACTTGAAAATGTATCAATTTGGGCAGATTTGATACAAAATATTGTCCAGTACTGCAATGCTTCACTGGATCATCTAGTGGCCAAAATATAAATTGCACCTAAACTGCAAAATTATTTTACGGTCTTTCACTTGCATTTCAAAGATGATGGAACAAAAAAATGTATAAACACATCCACCGACACGATCCACCGATATGCCATTTTTTGGCCGATACCGATATTCAATATTTTCCTTGCCAAATAACCCGATACCGATATTGAACATTTTTGCGTTCTTAAGCATTCTAGTACAGTTAAATAGTTAACACACACACACACACACACACACACACAGAGCGGTCTAAGGCACTACATCTCAGTGCAAGAGGCATCACTACAGTTTCTGGTTTGAATCCAGGCTGTATCACATCCGGCCGTGATTGGGAGTCCCATAGGGCGGTGCACAATTGGCACAGCGTCGTCCGGGTTTGGCCCGCCATTTTAAATTAGAATTTGTTCTTAACTGAATTGCCTAGTTAAATAAACACACACACCTATTTATTTCACTTATTTGCTGTTAAGTTGTTCAGTCGTTTCATTCTCAACCAGGATTTCTATGGAACGCCGTTTAGGTCTCTGCGTGTCAACAAAGATAAGTCAAATAACACTATTTGAGGTGTCAAATAGGCTTGTTGACCAATCAGGACCTGAATATGACTGCACGTCACATAATTTAACTCCCTCATTATTTATTTTTTACATAGTTATTACACTATCACTCGAATTTCATATGCACAACGATTCATGCCGGCAAAGTTGTCTCATGCACCAAGAGTTCTGGACATAAAAAAAGCTAACTAGCTCATGGATGCAAACAAATGTTCTTCCCCAAAAACATAGCAAAACAATAATCTGTCTCAGTAGCGGTCGTTAGCTAGCTAGTCCCTTTTTCAAGACCCTGTCTTTCAAAAATAATTCGTAAAAATCCAAATAACTTCACAGATCTTCATTGTAAAGGGTTTAAACACTGTTTCCCATGCTTTATGGTTCAATGAACCATAAACAATGAATGAACATGCACCTGTGGAAGAGTCCTTAAGACACTAACAGATTACAGACGGTAGACAACTAAGGTCACAGTTATGAAAATTTAGGACACGAAAGAGGCCTTTCTACTGACTCTGAAAAACACACAACAAAAATATGCCCAGGGTCCCTACGTAAACGTGCCTTGAGGACTGCAGATGTGGCCAATAAATTACAATGTCCGTACTGTGAGACGCCTAAGACAGCGCTACAGGGAGACAGGACGGACAGCTGATCATCCTCGCAGTGGCAGACCACGTGTAACACCTGTACAGGATCGGTACATCCAAACATCACACCTGCGGGACAGGTACAAGATGGCAACAACAACTGCCCGAGTCATACCAGGAATGCACAATCCCTCCATCAGTGCTCAAACTGTCCGCAATAGGCTGAGAGAGGGCTTGTAGGCCTGTTGTAAGGCAGGTCCTCACCAGACATCACCGGCAACAACGTCGCCTATGGGCACAAACCCACCGTCGCTGGACCAGACAGGACTTGCAAAAAGTGCTCTTCACTGACGAGTCGTGGTTTTGTCTCACCAGGGGTGATGGTCGGATTCGCGTTTATCATCGAAGGAATGAGCGTTACACCGAGGCCTGTACTCTGGAGCGGGATCAATTTGGAGGTGGAGGGTCCGTCATGTTCTGGGGAGGTGTGTCACAATCTTCGGACTGAGCTTGTTGTCATTGCAGGCAATCTCAACACTGTGCATAGAGGGAAGACATCCTCCTCCCTTATGTGGTACCCTTCCTGCAGGCTCATCCTGACATGACCCTCCAGCATGACAATACTGCTCATTCTGTGCGCGATTTCCTGCAAGACAGGAATGTCAGTGTTCTGCCATGGCCAGCGAAGAGCCCGGATCTCAATCCCATTAAGCATGTCTGGGACATTTTGGATCGGAGGGCGAGGGCTAGGGCTCTTCCCCCCAGGAATGTCCGGGAACTTGCAGGTGCCTTGGTGGAAAAGTGGGGTAACAGGTTACATGTTGTTCTGCCCCTGAACAAGGCAGTTAACCCACTGTTCCTAGGCCATCATTGAAATTAAGAATTTTTTCTTAACTGACTTGCCTCGTTAAATAAAGGTTACAATGAATTTTTTTAAACAGCTCAGAGCAAGAACTGGAAAATCTGATGCAGTCCATGAGGAGGAGATGCACTGCAGTACTTAATGCAGCTGGTGGCCACACCAGTTATTTTAGATTTTGACCTCCCCTTTGTTCAGGGACACATTATTCAATTTCTGTTAGTGGACTTTGCAGTTAGCCTTCAAAATAAAATGATGTCGTTGACAGTGATGCAAATGAATACAAATAATATAATTATGCCATAATTGAATAGATCCTGCTAAACGAGGTTGGAATGTTATATAAAGACAATTTGTTAATTTGACAAAAAATATGTTGAAATCACACTGGATGTATTATACCTTAGAATTGCATTGGGGGCATAATTATTTTACTGTACAGCTTTACTTACGCATTGTGGCTCAATGACATGGGGTATCAGTCTACTCAGTGACACTCAGAGAACATTAGCATCGTAGCTCTTATTGTGAGACTCTGAAACAACTGAATTGAGACACATTTATCGTCAGCCTATATGTATTGAACACTATTCCCGAGGAAAAACAATACTGTGTGAATGTTTTGGAGTCTGATAACTGAGGAGAACATTAGGAAAAAAAAATATTGGGTATTGAGTAGACTATTACCCTATTTCATTGATCCCCAATCCTTTAGGTAAAGCTGTACAGTGCAATATGAATGTCAATAAACACAATAGGCTGACTGGGGAGGTGATATCACAGTCACAGTCCGCGATAAGAGCTACAACGCTAATATTTGTGTAAACTCTTCAGTTGTGTTCTGTAGGTGTCACCGATTAGACTGATAGCCAACTTCATTGCTTCACATTCCACTCATTTAACATTATCTAGTCTAAATATGGCATGATTCCACCAATTGTAACCTTCAAAGAGGTACTTTGTTACCAATTACCAACGCGATATTGTAAACACATCGTTAGTGGCTGGTGTTTGCTGACTTTTTGTTATAGCTTTGACAGTGCTACTGATAGTAGTGGTGGCGCTTGGCTTGCACGTGCAAATTCAGAACACACAACATTCTATAATAGAACTGTGTACTTTGACGGTCAAATAGTGTTATTTGATATGCATCTTTTATGACACGCAAAGACTCAAACGGCGTTCCATAGTATGCTCATAGTAGAGCTCGACCAGTTGCGAAAGCCAACATCACCCACGACAGAGAACGGTTAAATGGTCAAAGGCAATGATTTCCATTATCTTGGCGTTAATGGATTTCACCTTCGAGTTGTCTCGCTGAAATGTTCTTACTCTTTCATATGACTGCTTGATCTACATAGCAGACTGTAGGTAGCCAAGTGGTTAGTGTTGGACTAGTAACCGAAAGGTTGCAAGATCGAATCCCCAAGCTGACGAGGTAAAAATGTGTTGTACTGCCCCTGAAAAAGGCAGATAAATCACTGTTCCGAGGCAGTCATTGAAAATAAGAATTTGTTCTTAACTGACTTGCCTGGTTAAATAAAAGGTCAAATATACAAATAAAATCAAAAAACATTGTGGGTTAGGAATGCCATGTTGCATGTTTAGTGTCATATAGGAATGCCATGTTGCATGTTTAGTGTCATATAGGAATGCCATGTTGCATGTTTAGTGTCATATAGGAATGCCATGTGGCATGTTTAGTGTCATATAGGAATGCCATGTGGCATGTTTAGTGTCATATAGGAATGCCATGTTGCATGTTTAGTGTCATATAGGAATGCCATGTTGCATGTTTAGTGTCATATAGGAATGCCATGTTGCATGTTTAGTGTCATATAGGAATGCCATGTTGCATGTTTAGTGTCATATAGGAATGCCATGTTGCATGTTTAGTGTCATATAGGAATGCCATGTTGCATGTTTAGTGTCATATAGGAATGCCATGTTGCATGTTTAGTGTCATATAGGAATGCCATGTTGCATGTTTAGTGTCATATAGGAATGCCATGTTGCATGTTTAGTGTCATATAGGAATGCCATGTTGCATGTTTAGTGTCATATAGGAATGCCATGTTGCATGTTTAGTGTCATATAGGAATGCCATGTTGCATGTTTAGTGTCATATAGGAATGCCATGTTGCATGTTTAGTGTCATATAGGAATGCCATGTTGCATGTTTAGTGTCATATAGGAATGCCATGTTGCATGTTTAGTGTCATATAGGAATGCCATGTTGCATGTTTAGTGTCATATAGGAATGCCATGTTGCATGTTTAGTGTCATATAGGAATCCATGTCAGCTTTGACATGTCAGCTTTTTCACATCGGCGTTAAACTAGACAAACATCGGGCCGATACCGATGTTGGGAGTTTCAGCTAATGTCAGCCGATTCCGATATCGTGCTTCCTTATAGAGATACATATTTTTTTTAAACTATAGATATATACACATACATTCATTTCACATTTAAACACACTTCAAAGTGTTTCCTTTCAAATGGTATCAAGAATATACATATCCTTGCTTCAAGTCCTGAGCTACAGGCAGTTAGATTTACTTTTCATTTTAGAAAAAACGGTCCGATCCTTAAGAGGTTTTTAACAACATTGTAGTTACTCCACAATACTAACCTAATTGACAGAGGAAAAAGAAGCCCGTACAGAATACAAATATTCCAAATCATGCATCATGTTTGCAACAGGGCACTAAAGTAATACTGCAAAGAATGTAGCAAAGCAATTACCTTTTTGTCCTGAATACAAAGTGTTGTGTTGCATTGGATTTGTCCCAAACATTACTGAGTACCACTCTCCATATTTTCAAGAATAGGGGCATCATGTTATGGGTATGCTTGTAATAGTTAAGGACTGGGGAGTTTACGATTTTTTTTAAAGAAATAGAATGGGAGCTAAACACAGGCAAAAACCTAGAGGATCCCTAGTTATAATAATAATCATCCCTAGTCATTTTGTTGAAGACAGTGCAGATGCAAATTTTGGTAACAGAATGTCAGAACAAACAAACCATAATTCTGTTACCATGCTTTTCTATAAAATGTTTGTGGAAATTGTTAAAAGTAGTCATTGTACATAGTTATATGGTCTGTTCACCTTTGTAATTGTTGGTTTTTGTTTGAAATATATTTTAAAGTGAAAAACCTGAGTCGGTGTAACTTAACATGGAATTTTCCAAAAGTAATTTCTGAAGAACATTTATTTAATGTGAGAAAAACAAAAAAATCTCACTTTAATATGGTTCAACTATGATTTAAAAAACATTTTTTAAAGAAACATTGAAGGCATTCCTAACATTAATTGTCAAAAGCAGGTGAGCTGGTTCTACTTTTCTTTGCTGTTTTGTGGTGGAAAACGAGCATAACATCAACCCTGTTACCCATAGAAATGTTAACAATTACTAAAAAATAATAATAATTCTAAATGAAGCTTGCATTAAAAATGTCCCCTGCTGTTGCACACAACAAGCTTCCCTGTCACACGGGGTTTTATAGCTGATTGAAGATTAAATCATCAACCCGGTTACTTAAAATTAGGTGAAATCAAACGTCCCCCCCGTCAAGTTACTCACCTCAAATGGCACAGAATGGGTGGAACAACAACTATTAAAGCCAATGTGGGTCTGTTCCAGATGAAGTCAAAAGTATTTACACACTTATCTTTGGTATATAAATGGGCTACTGTTTAACCGCATGACATGACCCACATCTCGGTTGCACTCACTGATCTCTGTGACTTTATGAGTTCTCTCTTTTATGATAGTAACTATATAGTCAGATCAGTGGCGGTCGGTGCTGTTTAAGATGATGGAGCATGACATTAAGGTATTTCTATTACAGCATGTTGGCTGACTGTCATTCATATTCCATTTCACCCAGCTCAATGTAACATTGAATAGTTTAGGTTACGACACAACTCAAATTTTCCCTGTACCCATCATGAGGTTGCTACAATTTAGCCTATGAATGAAAGTTTATAAGCAATTTTTTTGTAATCAAGGTGACAGACACTGATACATTCAATACTGCCTTGCACACACTTCCCTGCATCTAGCTGACCCCAAAAAAATAAAAAAAATATCACCCTTATTTAACTAGGCAAGTCAGTTGAACAAATTCTTATTTAAAAATGACAGCCTACACCGGCCAATGCTGGGCCAAATGTGCGCAGCCCAATGGGACTCCCAATCACGGCCTGTTGTGATAAAGCCTGGATTTGAACCAGTGATGGTAGTGATGCCTATAGCACTGAGACCAGTGCCTTAGACCACTGCGCCCTTCGGGAGCCTGCCTCTAGGGTTTAATCATTAGTGCAGTTGCAAATTAAGAGTTTCTACATACCAATTCAGGTATGTTAATCCCCGTTTCGTCCCATTTGTTTCCGTTTAAGGAACGTTTTTGAACACAGAGGAATGAATACACCCCTGACCGCACGCAAACACAGTTTGCTTTCATAGCAGCCACATAAAAACAGCATGATCACATTAATTCCTTCTTGCAAATACAGTTGAAGTTGGAAGTTTACATACACTTAGGTTGGAGTCATTAAAACTCGTTTTTCAACCACTCCACAAATTTCTTGTTAACAAACTATATTTTGGCAAGTGGGTTAGGACATCTACTTTGTGCATGACAAGTAATTTTTCCAACAATTGTTTGTTTACAGTATTTTACAGTATCACAATTCCAGTGGGTCAGAAGTTTACATACTCTAATTTGACTGTGCCTTTAAACAGCTTGGAAAATTCCATAAAATTATGTAATGGCTTTAGAAGCTTCTGATAGGCCAATTGACATAATTTGAGTCAATTGGAGGTGTACCTGTGGATGTATTTCAAGGCCTACTTTCAAACTCAGTGCCTCTTTGCTTGACATCATGGGAAAATCAAAAGAAATTAGCCAAGACCCCAGAAAATAAATTGTAGACCTCCACAAGTCTGGTTAATCCTTGGGAGCAATTTCCAGATGCCTGAAGGTACAACGTTCATCTGTACAAACAATAGTACGCAAGTAAACACCACGGGACCACGCAGCCGTCATACCACTCAGGAAGGAGGCATTCTGTCTCCTAGAGATGAACGTACTTTGATGCGAAAAGTGCAAATCAATCCCAGAACAGCAAAGGACCTTGTGAAGATGCTGGAGGAAACGGGTACAAAAGTATCTATATCCACAGTAAAACGAGTCCTATATTGACATAACCTGAAAGGCCACTCAGCAAGGAAGAAGCCACTGCTCCAAAACCTCCATAAAAAAGCCAGACTACGGTTTGCAACTGCACATGGGGACAAAGATCGCCCTTTTTGGAGAAATATCCTCTGGTCTGATGAAACAAAAATAGAACGGTTTGGCCAGTGACCATTGTTATGTTTGGAGAAAAAAAAGGGGGAGGCTTGCAAGCCAAAGAACACTATCCCAACCGTGAAGAAAGGGGGTGGCAGCATCGTGTTGTGGGGGTGCTTTGCTGCAGGAGGGACTGGTGCACTTCACAAAACAGATGGCATCATGAGGTTGGAAAATTATGTGGATATATTGAAGCAACATCAAGACATCAGTAAGTTAAAGCTTGATCACAAATGGGTCTTCCAAATGGACAATGACCCCAAGCATACTTCCAAAGTGGTGAGTCAAAATGGCTTAAGGACAGCAAGGTCAAGGTATTGGAGTGGCCATCACAAAGCCCTGACCTCAATCCTATAGATTTCTTTTGGACAGAACTGAAAAAGCACACCACCTCTGTCAGGAGGAATGGGCCAAAATTCACCCAACTTTTGACCCAAGTTAAACAATTTAAAGGCAATGCTACCAAATACTAATTGAGTGTATGTAAACTTCTGACCCACTGGGAATGTGATGAAAGAAATAAAAGCTTAAATAAATTATTCTCTCTACTATTATTCTGACATTTCACATTCCTAAAATAAAGTGGTGGTCCTAAACTGACCTAAGACAGGGATTTTTTACTATGATTAAATATCAGGAATTGTGAAAAACTGCGTTTAAATGTATTTGGCTAAGGTGTATGTAAGCGTACGACTTCAACTGAATCTACACGCTCTCAGTCTCACACCTTTTCCCTTCTCTAGTGGACTTCGGTGTACAACACATCAGTGGTCTGTGACCAGGCAAACCTTCATTTCATGAACACTAACCGCTACACATAGCCTACATCGTTGTCACCCCATAGTCAATATAGCTATTAGAACTATTGTGTCAATAAAACCAAATTCTTACCTTGACTTGGAAGAGTTCCAGTGTTGGATAGCCATAGCCAGCTAGCCAAAATGGCATTTTTTTCTGTTTGAGCCGGTTGTTTGAGTAGGCTAAACTAGCTAAGTGTAAGTAAAAATCCCCCCTCTCCCCCCCAAAAAACATTTATTTGTTAAACTACTGTCTTTCTCTCCCTTTGAGTCAACTACTCACCACATGTTATGCAATGCATTGCCAGCTAGCTGTAGCTTATGCTTTCAGTACTAGATTCATTATCTGATCCTTGGATTGAGTGGACAACATGTCAGTTCATGCTGAAAGAACTCTGATAGGTTGGTGGACGTCCTCCGGAAGTTGTCATAATTAGAGGTCGACCGATTATGATTTTTCAACGCTGATACCGATACCGATTATTGGAGGACCAAAAAAGCAGATGCCGATTAATCGGCCGTTTTTGTGTGTGTTTTTTTTTAATGTATTTGTAAATAATGACAATTACAACAATACTGAATGAACACTTATTTTAACTTAATACAATCCATCAATAAAATAAATTTAGCCTCAAGTAAATAATGAAACATGTTCAATTTGGTTTAAATAATGCAAAAACAAAGTGTTGGAGAAGAAAGTAAAAGTGCAATATGTTCCATGTAAAATATGTGCCATGTAAGAAAGCTAACGTTTCAGTTCCTTGCTCAGAACATGAGAACATATGAAAGCTGGTGGTTCCTTTTAACATGAGTTTTCAATATTCCCAGGTAAGACGTTTTAGGTTGTCGTTATAAAAATTATAGGACTATTTCCCTCTATACCAATTGTATTTAATTAACCGTTGACTATTGGATGTTTTTATAGTCACTTTAGTATTGCCAGTGTAACAGTATAGCTTCCGTCCCCCTCCTCGCTCCTCCCTGAGCTCGAACCAGCAACACAACAGCCACCACATCGAAGCAGCGTTACCCATGCAGAGCAAGGGAAACAACCACCCCAACGCTCAGAGCGAGTAGCGTGCGCTAACTAGCCAGCCATTTCACTTCGGTTACACCAGCCTCATCTCGGGAGTTGATAGGCTTGAAGTCATAAACAGCGCAATGCTTGACGCACAACGAAGAGCTGCTGGCAAAACGCAAGAGTGCTGTTTGAATTAATGTTTACGCGCCTGCTTCTGCCTACCACCGCTCAGTCAGATACTTAGATACTTGTATGCTTAGTCAGATTATATGCAACGCAGGACACGCTAGATATTACTAGATATTATCAACCATGTGTAGTTAACTAGTGATTATTATTGATTGTTTTTTATAAGATAAGTTTAATGCTAGCTAGCAACTTACCTTGGCTTACTGCATTTGCGTAACAGGCAGTCTCCTTGTGGAGTGCAATGAGAGAGAGGCAGGTCGTTATTGCGTTGGACTAGTTAACTGTAAGGTTGCAAGATTGGATCCCCCGAGCTGACAAGGTGAAAATCTGTCGTTCTGCCCCTGAACGAGGCAGTTAACCCACCGTTTCTAGGCCGTCATTGAAAATAAGAATGTGTTCTTAACGGACTTGCCAAGAAGTTAAATAAAGATTAAATAAAGGGTATTTTTTTTTAAATTTTTATAAAATCGGTGCCCAAAAATAGCGATTTCCGATTGTTATGAAAACTTTAAATTGGCCATTCCAATTAATCGGTCAACCTATAGTCATAATTACTGTGTAAGTCTATTCAAGGGGGTGAGAACTATGAGCCTCCTAGATTGTCTTGAAGTCAATGTACCCAAAGGAGGAATATATTTAGTACAGTTTTATCTAAAAAGAATAACTTTGTTTCACTATTTTTGAAATTCACTGTGGAACCTCCCCTGAGGAGGATTCTAAACTGTTCTCGCTGATATTAACCTACCACTGACACAGTGTAAACATGATATAAGGAGAGTAGTAAACAAATATTCCAGATGACCTTGTTTTTTAGTACCATTGGAACACACTGCCCCTGCACTTTATACAAACTTGGCATCCTTCACATATTGACCACGAGGCTTGAATTTCTCTACGTGCTCGTGTGTGTGTGATGACTATGTACAAGTGTGTATGCGTACGTGTGTGTCTTGACCATGTGCAAGTGAGTGTTTGTGTGTGTCATTTATGAATAGTAGTTAGTCATCCCAAAGGTTGTTTACATGTATACTGCGCAGTGTGTACCCCACCATATGAACCACACATTTCCTGCTCTGAATAACTTTGTGAGTGTGGCAATGGCAGTCTGTCATGCCCCTGCCCAAGAACATATAAGATTCTTGGATATCTCACACACCAGTCAGAGTTGCTAAAGGCCTGATTAGCTGGATGTTGTGATGGTATACAGTGCCTTGCGAAAGTATTTCGGCCCCCTTGAAATTTGCGACCTTTTGCCACATTTCAGGCTTCAAACAAAGATATAAAACTGTATTTTTTTGTGAAGAATCAACAACAAGTGGGACACAATCATGAAGTGGAACGACATTTATTGGATATTTCAAACTTTTTTAACAAATCAAAAACGGAAAAATTGGGCGTGCAAAATTATTCAGCCCCTTTACTTTCAGTGCAGAAATCTCTCTCCAGAAGTTCAGTGAGGATCTCTGAATGATCCAATGTTGACCTAAATGACTAATGATGATAAATACAATCCACCTGTGTGTAATCAAGTCTCCGTATAAATGCACCTGCACTGTGATAGTCTCAGAGGTCCGTTAAAAGCGCAGAGAGCATCATGAAGAACAAGGAACACACCAGGCAGGTCCGAGATACTGTTGGGAAGAAGTTTAAAGCCGGATTTGGATACAAAAAGATTTCCCAAGCTTTAAACATCCCAAGGAGCACTGTGCATCAGACCACTGCAAATCTACCAAGACCTGGCCGTCCCTCTAAACTTTCAGCTCATACAAGGAGAAGACTGATCAGAGATGCAGCCAAGAGGCCCATGATCACTCTGGATGAACTGCAGAGATCTACAGCTGAGGTGGGAGACTCTGTCCATAGGACAACAATCAGTCGTATATTGCACAAATCTGGCCTTTATGGAAGAGTGGCAAGAAGGAAGCCATTTCTTAAAGATATCCATAAAAAGTGTCGTTTAAAGTTTGCCACAAGCCACCTGGGAGACACACCAAACATGTGGAAAAAGGTGCTCTGGTCAGATGTAACCAAAATTGAACTTTTTGGCAACAATGCAAAACGTTATGTTTGGCGTAAAAGCAACACAGCTCATCACCCTGAACACACCATCCCCACTGTCAAACATGGTGGTGGCAGCATCATGGTTTGGGCCTGATTTTCTTCAGCAAGGACAGGGAAGATGGTTAAAATTGATGGGAAGATGGATGGAGCCAAATACAGGACCATTCTGGAAGAAAACCTGATGGAGTCTGCAAAAGACCTGAGATTGGGACAGAGATTTGTCTTCCAACAAGACAATGATCCAAAACATAAAGCAAAATCTACAATGGAATGGTTCAAAAATAAACATATCCAGGTGTTAGAATGGCCAAGTCAAAGTCCAGACCTGAATCCAATCGAGAATCTGTGGAAAGAACTGAAAACTGCTGTTCACAAATGCTCTCCATCCAACCTCACTGAGCTCGAGCTGTTTTGCAAGGAGGAATGGGAAAAAATGTCAGTCTCTCGATGTGCAAAACTGATAGAGACATACCCCAAGCGACTTACAGCTGTAATCGCAGCAAAAGGTGGCACTACAAAGTATTAACTTAAGGGGGCTGAATAATTTTGCACGCCCAATTTTTCAGTTTTTGATTTGTTAAAAAAGTTTGAAATATCCAATAAATGTCGTTCCACTTCATGATTGTGTCCCACTTGTTGTTGATTCTTCACAAAAAATACAGTTTTATATCTTTATGTTTGAAGCCTGAAATGTGGCAAAAGGTCGCAAAGTTCAAGGGGGCCGAATACTTTCGCAAGGCACTGTAAATTTCCTGAAAAACATACAGGTTAGGTTTCGATATAAAGTCCACTTTAGTTTAGGCTCAGGGAGTGAGGATCTGTTGAAATCCATTTAACCATTGTCCTGGCAATCAAATAAGTGCATTATGTTTGTAAAGGCAAGCTACCATGGTAGTGGGCTACAAGACAGCATAGTATCAATCAAATGTATTTATAAAGCCCATTTTACAATCAGCCGATGTCACAAAGTGCTATACAGAAACCCAGCCTAAAACCCCAAACAGCAAGCAATGCAGAAGTAGAAGCACGCGGTGGCTAGGAAAAACTCCCTAGAAAGGCAGGAACCTAGGAAGAAACCTAGAGAGGAACCAGGCTCTGAGCGGTGGCTGGTCCTCTTCAGGCTGTGCCGGCTGTAGATTAAAACAGAACATGGCCAAGATGTACAAACATTCATAGACGACCAACAGGGTCAAATAATAATAATAATCACAGTGGTTGTAGTTGTATAGCTTGCTCCCTCCCTCATCTCTGCCTCTGACAAGTCACTGATGTAAGGGCATCAGTTCAGCCTGTACAAGCCTAACCCCCAACAGCATTGGCAGTTGAACTATCCTGTACCCGCTGAACTGAGAAGGGTGCAATTGCGGCCTGCAAGTCGGGACATTCCTGCATCTCTTTATGCTTCTATTGGTCAATTTAAGCTAGGACAGGCGGGATTCCAGTACAGTAGGTGTACTCCAGTACAATAGAAGGCATTAATGCACAATAACGTTGGATGCCAGCCACCGATAAAACCCACAGAAGAAGGGGTAGGTGTGACAATGGTAGCTAGCTAGTCTCACACTGGTAGACAGTATCCTTCTTCCCTGCCTGTCAGGCACTGTTTTCCTGCAGTTCTGTTAACAATGGCGAGAGCAGGTGTTCAGCAGGCGGGAGCTAAGGACACAGTGTGCTAGCTTAGCCAGCTAGTCCGGTACACAGCAGGTTGGAGACGGGTGAAGAAATGTTTGCTAGCTAGCATCCTAACTCGCAAGCTAGCCAACACATGGTGTTTCCCCAGCATCCCGCCTGCTGTTCTAGCGGGAGGAGGGGGTGACCGGTAGACCCAGCTAGCACAGTGGATCTGGGCTGATTCCGGCTGAGAGTCGGGACACTCGACTGAAAGCCAGACTCGGCCAACGTCATGTGGCCTGAGTCTGGGCCGCCTTTAGCAGTATTACTTATGGCTAGGATGCGGGGAGCTCGAGTTATCTGGCCCAAATGTATTACTTGGGGCTCGGGCCGATTGGGGCTACTCTCTGGCAGAAGATTACACTGGCTGCTTTATGGAATTAACATTTAATTATTTATTTGTACATATTTTCTCATTGTTTGAAATTCTTTAAAGAGCCCTGTGTAGTATTTTGATACGATTTAAAAGCATTATGGATGGAGCCTCCCAAGTGGCACAGCGGTCTAAGACACTGCATTGCAGTGCAAACTGCAGTGCTACAGAAGCTGATTCAAGACCCGTGCCAGGATGTCCTTGTCCCATCTAGTTGTAGCGAGGGGCATGCACGCTGACACGGTCAAAAACATTTTGTGTCGGATGAGTATAATTTGTATGTATACAATGTATAATAGTAATATTTAAAATGACTAAATTGGGTAATTTTGTATACATTTATTTTGATTTGCATCGGGCCACTTCTGGGGCCGATTCTGGTAAGATGCCGGCAAAGTAGGCTGAATTCCGGTAGACGGAAGCGGCCTGATGTTTTATTATTTTATATATATAATTTTTTATTAACAACAAATCAATACATAAAGCACATGAGGGAACACAAGCATACATAGATTACAAACAATGGACAATCGAGCTAGGGGGTACAATATCACATTACAATTACACAAGGACCTTAAGGGACATGCATATATTTACAATTCTAACAGCTTTTTTGTTAGTAGAGCATTTAACCGTCTTAAAATACAGTTCAATTTATTTTTGTAGGGTACGAAAATGTGGTTTCTGTTTGCAAATTTACATTTGTGTATATGAAATTTGACCAAAAGAATAATGAAATTAATGACATAAAAATGTTTCAGCTTATTTCCATTGTATGTAAAGAATCCAAACAGTACATCTCTCCACAATAGTGTAAAATCTAAATAAATGTGTTCAATTATAAACCTACTGATGTCTTTCCAGTTTTCTTACATGCATACAATGCCAAAAAAGATGCAACACTGTTTCTGGGTGGTCATTACAAAAGGAGCAATTTGAGTTGATGTTTACCTTAAACTTCTTCATATAGTGGTTGGCAGGATAATATTTATGAATAATTTTAAAGGAAACTTCCTTAATTTTGTTAACAAGTAGGTATGTGTGTGGCAACATCCAAACTTTTTTCCAACAGATATTATCAATAAATCCATTCCAATAAGGCATGACATCCTGCTGAAACAAGGATTGTATCGCTCTGTTGTTGAATGGACCAAAAGAGAAACAAATCTTTCCTATTGATGAGTCAACAGGGTCAATAGAAGGTAGGCTCTGAGGGTCAGGTCTTGACACGTTCCTGAATAACATAGCAACACCTGAGGGAATGGCATCTAAAACAATTGCAAAATCTTTAGGTGTTACAGGGACCTTGTAAAGTGATAAGAATTGTTTATAACTGAGTAAAAGACCCTCTGCATTTACCAGTTGGCTCACCAATAGTATATTATTTCGGAACCAATATTCTAAAAACAAAAGAGGTATTTTTATACAATATATCCCGATTATTCCATATATAATATCTGTGTGGAGAAAAATTGTGTTTATAAATTAAGGACCGTGACAAGAAAACCTGCCGATGAAAAGCAGAAAGTGTCACTGGAACTTTGTCAATATTATAATTGCAAAACAACATGGAGTTAAGGCCACCAAAAGTAGAGAAGACATGAGGAATACAATTCCAGATAGAAGTGGGTCTTCTTAGGAATTGTTTTATCCAATTGATCTTAAAAGTATTATTTAAAGTAGTAAAGTCCAGATAATTCAGTCCGCCATTCTCATAAGTGTTCATTACAACAGTTTTCCTAATGTAATGGGTACAGTTTCTCCAAAGAAAGTTGAAAAGCATCTGGTCTCTCTCCTTGCTTATTTTACTGTCATGATATTAAGATAGAGCACCATATGTTTGGGGCCTGATGTACTTGCGCCGATTCTGGGCAATCATTCATTTTGATTCCGGACCGATTCAATCAGTTCCGGACCCCCGGAAAAGGGCCACTTCCGGGCCGATTCCTCATTGCTAGCTGGGGAGTGTCCCTAGCCCCTGCCTGTCGGGCACGGTTTTCTCCGGTACAGGGGAGCGACATAGTGTGCAAGCTAACTAGCAAGCTAGCATGCAGTGTCACTAACAAGCTACTGTAGATAGTTAGCTAGTACATGGTGTCGTCCCAGCCTCCCGCCTGCTGTGCTAGCGGGAGGCGGGGACGACCGGTAGACAGCGTCCTTCGACCCACCCGTCACTGTTTTTCCGCAATGACGGTGAAGGCAGGTGTTCGGCAAGCGGGAGTGAGGGACACCGTCTACCGGTGTTGCTCCCGCTAGTTAGCAAGAACGACTCCATGAGGCGGGGGCATAAAAAAAATCCTCATAATATTGATTTCCCTTTGACCAACATTGAAAAGTGTCACAGGCATTAAGATGTCATGTTCGGGGGGATGCGGCGCTCATGCAGGAACCAATGTAATGCAGGGGGGGGGGGGGGGGGGGTTATAAAGGAACCAATGGGATGGGATGGAGGGGACGTTCCAATTGGACTGCCCACATGCTGGAACACCCAGAATTTCAGGCTACAGTTAAACGCTATTGGCTGAACTCGCTGTTCGCCCAGGAAACTGACTACAGTTCGCCTAAACTGGTCATTGTGACAGGCCGTTTGTTGCAAATTATATGAAAGTTTGATGTAATTACTGGTGACTGCAACAAGCTAATTACTGTGGTAGCAGCTGGTGAGGCCGCGGGCATCGTTATGTACTCTACATACCTGGTTAAATTCTCAATTTCTGCAGGAATACTTTGGAGTCTGTTTCCCCCCAGGGAAAGTGATTGTAGCCGCTGCAACTTTAGGAACTGCGCTGGCATCTCCTCAAACCTATTGCCACTTAGATTCAACACCTCCAACGGCAAAGACCCGAACTCCTTGGGAAGCGAGAATTCGTCCAGACGGTTGTTCTTGGCTATTAGTGTTCTGAGCTTCGTTAACCAAGTAATGCCTTCACAGATTACCGATAGTCCGTTGTTGCTAATGTCAAGAAATTCGAGGTTGGAGAACATGCAAACCGATCCGGGAAGCGAGGGCAGTCGGTTGAAGCTTAGATACAATTGCTTGGTGCCCATCTTTCTCTCCTCGCTGATCTCGACCAAGCTCAAAGTGTTCAAATTTAGACGCGACAAGTCTAAAACACCCTCACCGTGTCCGTGTGCGGCTCCTTCATGCAAATCCATTTCGCAGCGTAGGCTACTCTTCAATATTGTGGACACACTGGTGATTGCACTCTTTGTGGTTCTCCAAATAAAGAGAGGAGTCCAATGCCAATGGCCCGAGTTGCATGTGGGTGTCATGAACAACATTACCGTGAGCGACAGTAGTGGAATTGCCTTCAAAGTAAAAGTCCCCGTTGAAACTGATGCAAACGGAGGAAAAAAGTGGAATCACGCCACAATTGCACTAGATCATGTCAAACAAGGTTGTAATGTTATATAAAGACATGTGTTAGTTAATTTTACAAAAATACAAACTGTGGATGTATTAGACCTTATAATTGCATTGGGGATACTATATTGCACTCTACAGCCAAACCTATGGATTGTGCACCCTTGAACTGGCGTATCAGTCTACTCGGAGAGACCCATAGAACACTACTGTAGAGTTCATACAAATATTAGAGCTTATATCTGTTCGCATCAGTTTCAATTGAGACCTTTATTTTGAAGGGGAAACGTCGAGTCCACTATTGTTGCTCACTCACTCATGCTCATGTTGTTCATGCAACGTTGCAGTTGACGAAATGCCCTGAGACCAGGTTGCAACACGACACACTGTATTTTAAGGAAAATAATATGGTCGGTCATTTACACTTGGCAAGATTATTGTGTGGAATAGAGAGAGATCACTGTAAATTGCCAGAACCTGGCTGGTACAGACAAAGCAACTATTCAGCAGTGAGTATTTGTAGTACATGTTTCGGGGTTGGCTTGTTCCAGTAGCTCCGCCCTAACTGTTGAAGCCGTTCATTGGCTTACATGCATTTATATCAGTTGGATCTGATCTGATAGAGTATCATCACAACGTTTATTGTCTCCCGTTTGCTGTTAAAACAGGTTTGTCGTGCTTCAATTTCTAATGGGTCAATAATAAACTAAAACTGGGAGAAAGTTGAAGGTGCTGATGAACCCCTGGATATTATCCATTCATCCACTAGTAGCCTACATTATGTAAAACATCATGCAAGATTATAGAATTATATACAACACGTGTATAACCTGATGTAGGTTTCAAAAGCAACATCAATTCACCTATATCCTACTTAAACCACAATTCCTCCTAGCAGAATTTAAAAAATGCACACTGTTTGCAATGTTAAGTGACGTTTAAAAAGGATTATCATATTACAGCCACAATATGGACCAGATGGCATTGGAACACTGCCTCTTGGACCAATACAAATGGAATGTAGGCTAGATTTTCTGTAGAAAACCACACCAGCAACATTTCTCAGATAGACAGCTCTGATGCAAAAATGTGATTCTTTTCTATTTTTTGTGTCTTAAGATTTGTATTTATTACAGTTTGAACATAAAAGATAAACACACAGGTTGAGACATTTGTAGTACTGTATGGGTTGTCTTTTATTGGCATATATACTCCTTATACACTCTGCATTCCTTTTAGAATAAAAAGTTATTAACCAAACTAGTTATGGAACTTTTACACAAACATTTAACAAGGACTAAACCACATAGCTCTAAGGTTACTATAAACATTCTGCCAATTATAGTCTTGCCCATTGCAATTGTGGTTTAAAGCTTGCTGGACACAAGGCCTCGACAGTGTGTGTCTGCAGGCCTATGTTTGGGTGTTAAAGGCACTGATTTAACCACAAATAATTCTCAGGATGAGTGGGATTTTGACAAATAAAACATAAAACAAATATGACACTCACCGCCACACACTAGTAGCTCACACTCTCTCAAAAAACACTCCCTCATCACACACACACACATTATCGGACAGGTGCATTCCCTCTGAGTTAGAGATGCATCTAAGTTATGTTAGCTGACAGCAAGGCTAATCCTTATAACTGATCTTTGATAAGCACAGGTATAGTGTTGTTGCTGGGTCCAGAGTAATGCTTTACCTGGAGGGGTTCGTACAGCATTTCATCATCATAGTCATCATCAGGCTTTGGTTTCAGTTCTCTCCCTGCTGTACTCAGTTCAGCTCTGTGCTTGGTGCTTTCATTCTATATTCTACTTGGGGTTTCACATCTAGATGACTATTGCTTTGATGTTTCTGAAACAAGCACCAGAGAGCGCTGATTGAATACAGCACAGGAGCCATTGTGACCACATGATCTCCAACTCAAGCATATAACAAATTGTACATAGGAGCAAGTGTATTTGTCAAAAAGCAGGGCATACTAACTAAATGGGATGATTCACTAAGGCCTGAAACTATGCTGCTAGTCACAGAGGGGGAAGTGCATTGGTCAAGTAGTATCATGGCAGTTCTGTAAGCAAATAAGCTTAAAGTCAAGTGTATGACATACCACTACCTTCCCCTACAATAGGTCACTGACATTGTCTTGCTCTACACTTCTAACACATCTTGAAGTACTTTCAAGATGATTTTGTTTCCTTGATGAAGAAAGTTGTCCCAACAGCTCACTCCTAACATCTGTCATCTTTCTCATTCCAAACAATTACTGCTTGCTATTTTACTAACAAGAGCCATACTGTATCTATATTGTATACATAGGAAGAAGAAGAAAACTGTAACAGTAAAAAATGGCCCCATTCCTAGTGCAGGGTGCAGTAATACAATCACAAATAAAGACAGTACTTAACACAAGGAACTCCTAAAATAATACTCCAGACTGCCCTTGCATCTAACAAACATCAACAAAAAGACAGTAAAAAAGCTATAATATTTAACATATGAGTAAATTCAGCAATAGCACAGGGCCTCAAGGTACATCAAGTATAGAGGAAGAGTGACTCTCTCGCACTCTCTCTCAAGCCCTTCTTCTTTGGGCCTCTTAGGCCTCCTTTGTGCTGACCTTCATCTTCTCCACTGTTTCCTGTGTTTAAAAGAGGGAGGGGGGGGGGGGTAGAGGGAGAGAGAGAGATGGTGTGAGAGGAGAATATTATACATTGTCATGAGAAGAGCAATATACTGTATGCCATGTAGCTCTGATTAGATAGTAACAGATTCAATACCCAAAATTCCTCTACCCAGTGTTGTAGATATTTGGTAGTAGAGTAGTGGCCTGAGGGCACACACTTAATGTGCTGTGAAATCTATTGTTAAATGTACTGTAATGTTTTTTAAATTATGTAACTTCCTTAATGTTGCTGGACCCCAGGAAAAGTAGTTGCTGCCTTGGCAGCCGATAATGGGTCGCATGATCTGTACAAGGTTAGTCATCAATAAAGAACAACTCTGCCACTGTTTCTTTCTCAGGACAACTAAACATGCTGTATTGGCATGACAAAGCATATCTCCCACTCCTGATGGTCTAGGTCAGGGTTCCAACCCTAATCTAGTGCACCTGATTCTAATAATTAACTGGTTGATAAGCTATATTAGATGCGTTACAACTGGAAATGGAGCAAAAACCTACTGGAGGGTAGCTCTCCAAGAACAGGTTTGGAGAGCCCTGGTCTAGGTACACTATTTGCATAGTCATGACTGTTCAAACCACCCTTAATGTTGTGAGATATGCAGAATAGTTACTCATGGGCTATAGTACACATCTTTCAAGGGGTGAAACAGGTGTGATAAACTCATTTGTTCTAAACTTTCAATAATATTGCAGCTAGTTGATAACTCTGTCTAGACAAATTCCAGAGCTACCCATCTGTCTGGGGAGATTGGAGAGCGGCCTGGTCTGTCCGTTGAACTTTGACCAACTGTTTCCTTTGGTGACAGGCTGACCTGGTGCTTGTTAAGCTCGGTCACACGGAGACTCCATTCCTCCTCGGTCATCTCCTGCCCCGCCTCCCCGGTCTCCTTGACAACCGCTGTCTTGTCTGAGAAAGAGATGCAAAGGATGAAAGAATTACAGGAACAATTGGAGAGAGAGAAGAACAGGTGTTGAGTCCTTATCTGTTGTGCTATATGTGGTTCAGATGACTTGTAGATGAGTCAGTGTGTCTATACAGGTGTGCTGGTGTGTCTTTCCTCACCAGTGCAGGTCATGGCAGTGCAGACCCAGTTGCCACAGGCACACACACAGCGGTTACACTCCACCTGTGTCTCGGCCCCATCTTCATAGGTCTCATCCTCCAGGGCACACTCTGCAGGGGGGGCACATAGAATTCAGATTAAAAATAGATAGAGTACAGCAGATATGGTGCCTCTCATACACCCCACATCTAACAAAGAGATATACAATTCTGTGTTTTTAAGTTAAATCAATTTATTCTGTCTAAATAGGACCATGGCAATGCAGTTGAGTAGTGATGAGTTTATACATAGTCCACAGCAGAAAGAGAGCAACAGAGCCCTGATGCCCTCTGTTAAAACACTGTACTGGGCCATTTGAAATAGCATACTGTCACGGTCGTGGTATGGAGGAGACCAAGGCGCAGCGTGGTAAACATACATCCAGAAAGAACACTGAACAAACTATCAAAACGAACCGTGAAGCTAATATGCGTAGTGCAGACAGGCAACTAAACATAGACCAAGAACCCACAAAATACCCAAGGAATATGGCTACCTAAATATGGTCCCCAATCAGAGACAACGATAAACAGCTGCCTCTGTATGAGAACCAATCTAGGCAACCATAGACATAAACACCTAGCCTTACAAAAAACCCTAGACATACAAAAAAAAACTAGACAATACAAAAACTAACAAACCACCCTCGTCACACCCTGACCTAACCAAAAATAAAGAAAACAAAGATAACTAAGGTCAGGGCATGACACATACAGTGGATTTGGAAAGTATTCAGACCCCTTAACTTTATCCACATTATGTTACGTTACAGCCTTATTCTAAAATGGATAAAATCGTTTTTCCCCCTCATCAATATACTCACAATACCCCATAATGACAAAGCAAAAACAGTTTAGAAATTTTTGCAAATGTATTAAAGATAAAAACGGAAATATCAGATTTACATAAGTATTCAGACACCTTTTACTCAGTGTTGAAGCACATTTGGCAGCGATTACAGCCTCGAGTCTTCTTGGGTATGACGCTACAAGCTGGGCACAGCTGTATTTGGGGAGTTTCTTCCATTCTTCTCTGCAGATCCTCTCAAGCGGTCAGGTTGGATAGAGAGAGTCGCTGCACAGCTATTTTCAGGTCTCTCCAGAGAGGTTCAATCGGGTTCAAGTCCGGGCTCTGGCTGGGCCACTCAAGAACATTCAGAGACTTGTCCCAAAGCCACTCCTGCGTTGTCTTGTGTGCTCAGGGTCGTTGTCCTGTTGGAAGGTGAACCTTCGCCCCAGTCTGAGGTCCTGAGCGCTCTGGAGCAGGTTTCATCAAGGATCTCTGTACTTTGCTCCGTTCTTCTTTCCCTCGATCCTGACTAGTCTCCCAGTCCCTGACACTGAAAAACATCCCCAAGGTATGATGCTGCCACCACCATGCTTCACCGTAGGGATGGTGCCAGGTTTCCTCCAGACATAACACTTGGCATTCAGGCCAAAGAGTTCAATCTTGGTTTCATCAGACCAGAGAATATTGTTTCTCATGGTCTGAGAGTCTTTAGGCGCCTTTTTCCAAGCGGACTGTTCCATGCGGACTGTTGTGTGCCTTTTACTGAAGAATGGCATGCGTCTGGCCACTCTACCATAAAGGCCTGATTGGTGGAGTGCTGCAGAGATGGTTGTCCTTCTGGAAGGTTCTCCCATCTCCACAGAGGAACTCTGGAGCTCTGTCAGAGTGACCATCGAGTTCTTGGTCACCTCCCTGACCAAGGCCCTTCTGAATGCTCATTCCCCTGAATGCTCATTTTGGCCAGGCGGCCAGCTCTAGGAAGAGTCTTGGTGGTTCCAAACTTCTTCCATTTAAGAATGATGGAGGCCACTGTGTTGTTGGGGACCTTCAATGCTGCAGAAATGTTTTGGTACCCTTCCCCAGATCTGTGCCTTGACCGACGCCTGTCCAGGAGCTCTACGGACAATTCCTTCAACCTCATGGCTTGGTTTTTGCACTGTCAACTGTGGAACCTTACATAGACAGGTGTGTGCCTTTCCAAATCATGTCCAATCAATTTAATTTACCACAGGTGGAGTCCAATCAAGTTCTAGAAACATCTCAAGGATGATCAATGGAAACAGGATGCACCTGAGCTCAATTTCAAGTCTTATAGCAAAGGCTCTGAAGACTTACATAAATAAGGTATTCCTGTTATATAATTTTTATCAATTTGCCAAAATGTCATTAAGGGATATTGTGTGTAGATTGCTGAGATTTTTTTAAATCACATTTTTAAGGCTGTTACGTAACAACATGTGGAATAAGTCAAGGGGTCTGAATACTTTCCAAATGCACTGTAAATGTTAAATTAAATATACGTCTTTCAAACTTTCTTAGGTCCATCCTACACACAAAATAATGTATAATTTATATGTAGAAAAAAGGAAATATATACAGTAATTGTAAGCCAAAATTAATGTTTCCTTCATAGACATCCAAATTAATTTCAAACCGAGCTATTCTTTCTCGTTCCTCAATAGACCGACAAAGTGTCAGGGAGGCCCAACACCACCAAATATGTTCATGATTGGATGAATAATAAAAACATTTACATTACTTTTGGTGAACAGTGTGCAGGTCGCTATTATGGGTTATGCTAGCTTCCTTATTATGCTAGCTTCCTTTCTAGTAGCTATAGCTAGCTAACTAAAATATTTATGAAAATTATGAAAAATAATATTTGATTGTCCCTGCGGGACAGGGTGTTATAACAGGTTCACAGCCTCTGCTCAACTCAGTACAGTACAACAGACTGAGGAAAAATGATCTTGTCTGTAAATAAATCATATTTAGCTGTTTTGCTTCAATGAATTTCAAGAATGTTAGGGTGAGTTACAGTAGATATGCTTGTGGTTGTGGTGAATAAGTTTGCTATTTTGATTAACATAATGTAAATCCCATGCACTTTAAATGCATACTGCAATTTACTGCATGTATTGGAGAGGTTGATATAGAGGTATTTGTGTAATGAACTGAGAAAAAAACATGTGATGTCAGCAGTAGTGTGCAATGTTGTCATCATAGAGTAATGGGGTCAAAGGTCATGTGTCTATGAGCTCACTCTTCTCGGGTGGGTTGAAGCCAGGCTTCAGGCAGTTGAGGAACTCATCGAAGCTAAGCTTCCAGTCAGCGTTCTCATCTGACAGCTCGAACAGGGCGTCCACACACAGGCTTCTGGGAACAGGACAAAGAAACACACACACAAGTTCACATCCACTGCCTGTACTCATAGTTATGTATAGCTGTTGAGATGGTTATTGGGCATAGCTTCTGACTGATAAAAAAGTTAGTGGCTGATTTTGCATAGAGAATCTTCCTACACTGTAAACAAATCTGTTGTTTCAACTTATTATTATTAAGTAACTGGTTCCACAATTTTTTTTTTTGTTTACTCAAATGTTCAGTTCAAGTGTTACCTTAACCATCTCAAAAAGTTGCCTCAAATTTAGCTCCAACTTAAGAAAAAAAACATCTACTTAAGATGTGTCACACCCTGGCCATAGAGAGGCCAGGGTGTGACTAGGGTGGGCATTCTATGTTCTTTTTTCTATGTTTTTGTATTTCTTTGTTTTTGGCCAGGTATGGTTCTCAATCAGGGACAGCTGTCTATCGTTGTCTCTGATTGGGAACCATACTTAGGTAGCTCTTGCCCACATGGGTTTTGTGGGTAGTTATTTTCTGTTTTGTATGTCTGCACCAGACAGAACTGGTTAGTTTGTGCCACTTTGTTCTTTTTTGTTCTAGTGTTCAGTTTTATTAAAAATCATGAACACATACCATGCTGCACCTCGGTCCTCTTCTTCAAACAGCCGTTACAAAATGATGTCTTTGCTCAGAAATGGTCTCATAATTTATGTTCATTCAACTAAAAATTTGTATTTGGGCATCTTAACAATAAATGGCTGTGCAACTGGTCACACACACAATGTTTTTAACATACAATATTTGACACACATTAACATTGTGCATATTCTCTTATACAGTAATTACGATTCAACATGTCCTCACTTGAGATTTGAATTCACAACCTCTTGGTTTCACGGCATTCCAGTCTTCCTGGTAGGCCACCATGTCTGTGTCGAAGACTGATTTTACCTGTATTGCTACACTTTGCACTTCAAAGTAAAATCTCAGCTTTGTTAAAAGTACACTCAATAAAAACTATTTTATTTATCATAGTGATTCAGGACTAACATTAAAACAGAATAATATGCGCCAACAACAGACAACTACACAGAAAAAACTACAATTGCTGAAATAAGTAAATCAAATCAATGATGAGAGAATAATCAGATTAACTTATAAATGACCCAGACGTGGAGACATAGCAGGAAGATCAGAATGCCATGAACCAAGAGGTTGCGAATTCAAATCCCAGGTGAAGACATGTTGAATAATAATGACTGTATCAATGCACAATGTAATCACAAATGTCAAATATGTAAGTTAAAAGCATTGTTTGTGTGTGTAACCAGTTGCACAAACTTTTTTAGTTTGAAAAATAACAATTTATAGTTGAATGAACATATGTGACAACTTGAAAAAACACATTTTAAATTGACTGGATTTTGCCTACGTTTTCTCAAGTTGGAGCTAAGTTTGGCCCAACAATTTTTTATTTTTTCCAGGTAGCATTTGGACCAAAAAAGTTGAGTAAACTAAAAGGATGTGACACCAGTGACACCAGTTACTTAACAATAATTAGTTGAAACAAATACATTTGTTTTTACAGTGTATCCATCCTTCATTTGCAAGGCCAAGAGTTTTCCCTAGTCAAGTCACATGGCCAGGAATTACTCAGGGGCCTACTCATGTGTGGGCAATATAAGCGGCTTATTTAATCAGTTTATTTTCTCCAAACCTGAAGAAGCATTGCAGCACTGCTCCAGTGAGCAGCACAGTGGAAACCCAGGCTCTGATAATGCACAGAACAGATGTCTGTGAGGGTAATAGCCACAGGAGGCCCCCGGTACAGTTTAGACTGGGTCACACAGGGTTTAAGGCTCAGAGAGAGGGAAAGTAGGGCTTAATATAGCACCAGCTCCTCAGAAGCCCTCTACTGTACAGCTGAGGATAAGATATAGATACTGTAGAGGTTTTCATAAACACTACACCAGAAATAGATAAGCTTTTTAAAGATGAAATAGCACGCAAGTACACACTCACTCACACACGCACACTGACCTGAGCAGCCTGTTGCTCTCTTGGTCTGCGTATGACTGCATGTCCACGTTGGAGTCATTATGTTGGATGAACTTGAGGAGCTCTGAGGAGTCCAGCGTGGAGTCACCATTGTCGTAGTTCTGTGTACACGCGCACGCACGCACGCACACACACACACACACACACACACACACACACACACACACACACACACACACACACACACACACACACACACACACACAGAGTTAGTAGGAGGAGAGAAGAGTTTCTCTATCAATCACTCTCTAACAATATCTCCCTTTAACTGATAAAACACCTGCTTCTAGTCTGCTAATCCAGAGAGAGGGGGGACAAATGGAAATGGAACTCTATAACAGCTATAGAGTTCTATTCTATAAAGATTGACAGACAGACATGGTGAATAGGGAGAGAAAGTGAGACAGTCTCCAGAAAGAGAGGGGGAGGGGTGCGATGGCCCTGCCAGATAAGGGGATTGAGGGGTTTGGATGCAGGGACATGTTGCCTTGGAAATAGATATGGTCTTTAATCCACGGGGGTTTCCCCACGGGGGTCCCCCAGGTTGAACCTCTATATTGCGGTGGAGGGAAACTTAAAGTCTCCATTATATCTTTAGTGCGTAGATGTGGTGGTATGTGGGACTATACTAAAGCCTCCATTTTACGTGTGGCTGTGCGTTTTGTTGCCAACCTGACTTTGCTACCTGACAACTTTACGGTTTTTACTTTTTAATTATTGTTTATATTTTTAGTTTTTCCCTCACTCAACTTTTTATCATTAAACTTTTTCACTCCGGACGCTTTATCTGGACGTGGTTCGTCAGGACCTCCAACTTCTAATTGCAGTCGCTGTACTCATAATATATAGGAGAATCGGCAGGGTAGCTGTGCTGCAAGCCCAGCTTCAGACGCAATCGTTAGGCAAGGGTCATTTCAGTGTAGGAAAGGAAACAGCGTCTGTGCCACCAGTAAGTACAGATAGTAACGTTAGTATAAATCCCCTCGCACGGTCCCCGCAGCCGGACAACTTTCTCATGGCTTCTGGAGGGAAATGCTGTAGGAATGCTCAATCGGTGTCGCTCATTCAGCCGACAGAAACTTTCAACCGGTTTTCCCCATTAAGCAGCGAGTCGGAGTCTGAGGCCGAGCCTTCTCTTGTCTCTACTCCTCCCGTTACGGGGTCTGAGACGCCGAAGCTTCCCACCATTAGCTCTGACAAATTGAAAACCCTAGTCATTGGCGACTCCATTACCCGCAGTATTAGACTTCAAACTAATCATCCAGCGATCATACACTGTTTATCAGGGGGCAGGGCTACCGACATTAAGGCTAATCTGAAGATGGTGCTGGCTAAAGCTAAAACTGGCGAGTGTAGAGAGTATAGAGATATTGTTATCCACGTCGGCACCAACGATGTTAGGATGAAACAGTCAGAGGTCACCAAGCGCAACATAGCTTCAGCGTGTAAATCAGCTAGAAAGATGTGTCGGCATCGAGTAATTGTCTCTGGCCCCCTCCCAGTTAGGGGGAGTGATGAGCTCTACAGCAGAGTCTCACAACTCAATCGCTGGTTGAAAACTGTTTTCTACCCCTCCCAAAATATATAATTTGTAGATAATTGGCCCTCTTTCTGGGACCAAGCCTGGCCTGCTGAGGAGTGACGGACTCCATCCTAGCTGGAGGGGTGCTCTCATCTTATCTACCAGGGCTCTAACTCCTCTAGCTCCACAATGAAATAGAGTGCAGGCCAGGCAGCAGGCTGTTAGCCAGCCTGCCAGCTTAGTGGAGTCTGCCACTAGCACAGTCAGTGTAGTCAGCTCAGCTATCCCCATTGAGACTGTGTCTGTGCCTCGACCTAGGTTGGGCAAAACTAAAAATGGCGGTGTTCGCCTAAGCAATCCCACTAGGATAAAGACCTCCTCCATTCCTGCCATTATTGAAAAAGATCGTGATACCTCACATCTCAAAATAGGACTACTTAAAGTTAGATCCCTCACTTCAAAGGCAGTTATAGTCAATTAACTAATCACTGATCATAATCTTGATGTGATTGGCCTGACTGAAACATGGCTTAAGCCTGATGAATTTACTGTGTTAAATGAGGCCTCAACTCCTGGTTACACTAGTGACCATATCCCCTGTGCATCCCGCAAAGGCGGAGGTGTTGCTAACATTTACGATAGCACATTTCAATTTACAAAATAAATATGAAGTTTTCGTCTTTTGAGCTTCTAGTCATGAAATCTATGCAGCCTACTCAATCACTTTTTATAGCTACTGTTTACAGGCCTCCTGGGCCATATACAGCGTTCCTCATTGAGTTCCCTGAATTCCTATCGGACCTTGTAGTCATAGCAGATAATATTATAATTTTTGGTGACTTTAATATTCACATGGAAAAGTCCACAGACCCACTCCAAAAGGGTTTCGGAGCCATCATCGACTAAGTGGGTTTTGTACAAGATGTCTCTGGACCTACTCACTGTCACAGTCATACTCTGGACCGAGTTTTGTCCCATGGAATAAATGTTGCGGATCTTAATGTTTTTCCTCATAATCCTGGACTATCGGACCACCATTTTATTACGTTTGCAATTGCAACAAATAATCTGCTCAGACCCCAACCAAGGAGCATCAAAAGTCGTTCTATAAATTCATAGACAACACAACGATTCCTTGATGCCCTTCCAGAATCCCTCTGCTTACCCAAGGACGTCAGTGGACAAAAATCAGTTAACCACCTAACTGAGGAACTCAATTGAACCTTGCGCAATACCCTAGATGCAGTTGCACCCCTAAAAACTAAAAACATTTCTGATAAGAAACTAGCTCCCTGATTTACAGAAAATACCTGAGCTCTGAAGCAAGGTTCCAGAAAATTGGAATGGAAATGGCGCCACACCAAACTGGAAGTCTTCCGACTAGCTTGGAAAGACAGTACCGTGCAGTATCGAAGAGTCCTCACTGCTGCTTGATCATCCTATTTTTCCAATTTAATTGAGGAAAATAAGAACAATCCTAAATTTATTTTTGATACTGTCACAAAGCTAACTCAAAAGCAGCATTCCCCAAGTGAGGATGGCTTTCCCTTCAGCAGTAATAAATTCATGAACTTCTTTGAGGAAAAGATCATGATTATTAGAAAGCAAATTACGGACTCCTCTTTAAATCTGCGAATTCCTCCAAAGCTCAGTTGTCCTGAGTCTGCACAACTCTGCCAGGACCTAGGATCAAGAGAGACACTCAAGTGTTTTAGTACTATATCTCTTGACACAAAGATGAAAATAATCATGGCCTCTAAACCTTCAAGCTGCATACTGGACCCTATTCCAACTAAACTACTGAAAGAGCTGCTTCCTGTGCTTGTTCCTCCTATGTTGAACATAATAAACGGCTCTCTACCCACTGGATGTGTACCAAACTCACTAAAAGTGGCAGTAATAAAGCCTCTCTTGAAAAAGCCAAACCTTGATCCAGAAAATATAAAAAAGTGTCGGCCTATATTGAATCTTCCATTCCTCTCAAATATTTAGAAAAGGCTGTTGCGCAGCAACTCACTGCCTTCCTGAAGAAAAACAATATATACGAAATGCTTCAGTCTGGTTTTAGACCCCATCATAGCACTGAGACTGCACTTGTGAAAGTGGTAAATTACTTTTTAATGGCATCAGACCGAGGCTCTGAATCTGTCCTCGTGCTCCTAGACCTTAGTGCTGCTTTTGATACCATCGATCACCACATTCTTTTGGCGATATTGGAAACCCAAATTGATCTACACGGACAAGTTCTGGCCTGGTTTAGATCTTATCTGTCGGAAAGATATCAGTTTGTCTCTGTGAATGGTTTGTCCTCTGACAAATCAACTGTAAATTTTGGTGTTCCTCAAGATTCGTTTTAGGACCACTATTGTTTTCCCTATATATATTATTTTATATATAATGTATATATAATGAAAGAAAACATAATGTTAACTTTCACTGCTATGCGGATGACACACAGCTGTAAATGTCAATGAAACATGGTGAAGCCCCAAAATTGCCCTCGCTAGAAGTCTATGTTTCAGACATAAGGCAGTGGATGGCTGCAAACTTTCTACTTTTAAACTCGGACAAAACCTAGATGCTTGTTCTAGGTCCCAAGAAACAAAGAGATCTTCTGTTGAATCTGACAATTAATCTTAATGTTTGTACAGTCGACTCAAATAAAACTGTGAAGGACCTTGGCGTTACTCTGGACCCTGATATCTCTTTTTATTATATATATATATATATATATATATATATAAAATAAAATAATTTTTTTTATTAAACACACACAAGAATGGTGTATAGGTATACAAGACAGGTATACAATTCTTATCTAAACATAAAAGCGCATTCAGGAACAACAAGACCCAGAGCCCTGGATGAAAAACAAATAATACAAAACACGACATACAAAACAAGGACACGTAGAAAGAAAGAGGGAAGATGCCCCCCCACTTATTCCCCCCCCCCCAGAATAGCTGGGATACTAGCCTGGGGTTCTGCTACATAGAGGAGGATGTCATCTGCGTATAGGGAAATCTTATTTAGAGTATCTTTAGTATTATAGCCGTGTATTGCTGCATGAGATCTAATCGTCTGAGCCAGGGGTTCGATAATTAGGGCGAAGAGCATAGGCGACAGCACACAAACCTGCCTTGTCCCCCTGACAAGGTTAAATCGGGGCGACAATGATTGGTTAGTGAATATTCAGGCACAGGGGTTCCTATATAAAAGCTGATTCCAATTTATGAACTCATCTCCAATATTACATTTCTGTAGGACCTTGAATAGATAGGGCCACTCAACTTGGTCAAAGGCCTTTTCGGCGTCAAGAGATATGACGGCAAGGTCCACGTTGGGTAACCTCTGAGAATACATAATATTGAAGAGGCGCCTGAGATTGAAGAATGAGTTTCTGTTAGCGATAAAGCCGGTCTGATCCGAATGGACCAATTTGCCAATTAAAGTGCTAAGCCTGTTAGCCAGAGTTTTTGCTAAAGTCTTTTGGTCTGTATTAAGGAGAGATATTGGTCTGTATGACCCTACCTCTTCTGGATCTTTACCCTTCTTATGTATAACTGGAATGAACGCTTCGTCCAAAGTAGAAGGGAGAGCTCCATCCTCATTGGCCTGAACCAACATTTTGTGCAGGTAGGGAGAGAGCATGTTGCTGAATGTTTTATAGAATTCACCAGGGTATCCATCTGGGCCCGGGGTCTTGCCACTCTTTAGAGATTTAATTGTTTCTCGGATTTCATCAAGAGATATTTCCTTATTCAGGAAGTTAGAATCTTCCTGGTTCAGGGCAGGAAGATTACAGTCCTCCAAAAATGTTTGCATAATTAAGGGGTTAGGATCCGCTTTAGATGTATATAGAGTCTCATAAAACTGCCGGAATCTGTCATTTATGTCTTTGGGGGAAGAGAGTAATTCCCTTAGATGCAGATTTAACTTTGTGAATCATTCGGTCACCCACATTTTTTCGAAGTTGTCTGGCGAGTAATTTGTGTGGTTTGTCACCAAACTCAAAATATTTTTGCTTGGCATAGAGAAAAGATTTAGCAATTTTAGCTGAGAGAATCTGATTATATTCAAATTTTAAAGAGGTCATTTTTTAAATGTTTCTCCATAGATGGATGGCTAGCATTCTCCCTATCCAGTAAGTGAATTTGTCCCTCCAGTTCTTCCAGTTTTCCTCTGTTTCGCCTACTCCTGGCAGCCTGAAAGGAGATGATACAGCCTCTCAGATAAGCCTTCAGTGTTTCCCACAATAATGCTGGGGAGGTCTCTGTGTTGTCGTTGGTATCAAAGAAAAATGTAATTTGGTCTTTAAGATATTCACAGAATGTTGGTTCTGTGAGGAGCTGAGGATTCAACCTCCAGACCCTCTCATTTGGTACAATGTCACCCAATCTCAGGGAGAAGGTGAGTGGACTGTGGTCCGAGATTATAATATCATGATACCTCACATTACAGGTATAGGGGAGTAGTCTAGCATCCAACAAAAAGTAGTCAATTCGAGTATAAACCTTGTGAACATGAGAGTAAAAGGAGTATTCCCTACCCGTAGGGTTAGCCATCCTCCATATATCAAATCAGTTTGAATTTTTTATGTAGGTATTCAAGAATTCGCTTGAATAGGAGGTAGGGGTTCGCCAGGTAGAGGATCTATCCAAATACTGGTCTAGCACACAGTTAAGGTCCCCTCCAATGACCAGGTTAGTATGGGAGATATCTGGAATCAGGGCAAGGACTCTTTTGAAAAAAGAGGGGTTATCAATGTTTGGCCCATAGATATTTAGTAGAGTTACTGAGGTAGAGTGGATTTCTCCTATTACGATCACATACCGACCCTCTTTATCCGCAAGGGTGGTTTTATGTAGAAAGGGAATTCCTTTCCGTACCAGAATCGCTGTGCCTCTCGTTTTGGCAGAGAAGTTAGAGTGATACACTTGCCCCACCCACCTACACTTAAGTCTGCTATGAGAGTTATTCTTCAGATGGGTTTCTTGCAAAAATATAATATCAGACGAGAGTGCTTTCAGGTGGGCTAGGACCTTGCCCCTCTTAATTGGTTCCTTTAAACCCTTGACATTCCAGGAAGTGATTGTAAGCCCCGCCTTCCTCTCGTTTGTAGTTCCTATGGTGGCCTGCATACCATGTAACTTGATAAAAAGTTAAGAAAGCGCACCAAACCATCAAGATCAGCATATGTAGCATCTACACCCGAGCAGTATCCAACCCACCCCTCCCACCCTGCAAGCACCTTTACTTCCCACCCTGTTCCCCTAATTTCCCCAACACTTACCCCCCCCCCCCCCCTATTTAACAGGCATGCACAAGCAGGAGTAAAAAAAGGAAAAATAAAAATAATAAACACATTGTCTGGCCGATGCCAAAAAAGCACGGCGCGACCTCGAACAAGAGGAAAAACAAAAATAAAATCCCAACTATACGTTCACCTCTCACTATCCTAGAACTTCTACTAACATATGAACTGAGGAGGCTCCCGCGAATAAAGTGTTCAGTTGGCATCTAATAAACCTAAATATGTTGCAACTTAAACATATTGCGCATTTAAGCGTCATCCTGGGTCAATCCCAGAGATAAGCAAGATATAGCCTCAAGATTATATTGCTAAGCACTCCTGGTCAAAAAATAAACCATCCGCAACCGACATAGTCAGCCGTACCTTTACATACTGTGGGTCAGGACATCGGAACAAGGATTTGCTAAATTAAACGTTCCCCCCATTAAACATTAAAAAAAAAAATATATATATATATATATACATACATACACATACACACATGCATACACACATACACATACATACATATATATACACATACACACATACACACACACACACACACACACATACACACATACATACATACATACCCACACAAAAAAAATCACATATAAAAATATATATTTAAAGAATATGTATATACATCCATATGCACATATACACATACAAACATGCATACCCCAGTATAACAATCTACACTGATTTAAAATATACACATACATAATACTAAAATGCTAAGAGAAAATAGTAATAAAGTACAAATAGTAATTATATGTACGCACACCTACACAGCCATATAAGCACTACAGAGGGCTGGTGGAACTCTAGTAATAGTAATTATATGTACTCACACCTACACAGCCATATAAGCACTACAGAGGGCTGGTGGGACTCTAGTCGGGAGAGCGGCCCAAGGCTAGCCAAAGGCAGAACGGCACAAAACATCAACTTGCTAACCAGGTGTCTGCGTCTGCCCCTTCCCAACCATCACCCCCAGTCCCCTGCAAGCAATAAATAAATGGTATGGTAGTAAGAATAATGTAAGGATTGTAAAATAAATAACGAAACACAACAAAAGTGGGGGAATATAAGTATATCCGTCCGAAGGTGTCAGTGATCAAACCTGGAAGTAAAAATATGCATCGCTCTGAGCACAGCCGGGATGAAAGTGAATTTAACGTTAAATGAGAGCTCTGACCGCCATCCATGTTCGGTAGCCCTTGTTGAGCCTGTTTAATACAGTTTCACCCAATATGGTATAGTATGGATTCGAGTCCATGGGCAGGCCCTAACACGCAATGACAAGGCACTCTAATCTGTACGGGGGATTGGTGTATATCCCCGGATAAACTTCTCTGCGTCCAAAACCGAGGAGAGCCAAATCTTCTCACCGGAAGGCG
This sequence comes from Oncorhynchus kisutch, assembly GCF_002021735.2. Classification (NCBI taxonomy): domain Eukaryota; kingdom Metazoa; phylum Chordata; class Actinopteri; order Salmoniformes; family Salmonidae; genus Oncorhynchus; species Oncorhynchus kisutch. The sequence continues at coordinate 24,835,907 of NC_034199.2, forward strand.
GGGTAATTCTTAGTCTTGCAGGGAAGAGTAAGGCTGGGCGAAGATGGAGTTTGTAGAGTTTGGTCATAACATCTCTGTAGTAGGCGCGATGCTTTGCCACATCGGGCGCATAATCCTCATATACACGGAATGGATGCCCTTTATGTGACAGGTTGCCCCTCATTCGAGCTTCACGCAGGATAAGGTCCTTGGTCTTGAAACTGTGACAACAGATGATTACTGGGCGAGGATGTTGGCCCGGTCCAGGCACTGGGACAAGGGAGCGATGTGCACGGTCCAGCTGGGGATCCGAATCCAAAACATCCGATCCCATTGCATCCTTCAATAGCTTGGCGAAGAAGTCGGTGGGGCGAGAGCCCGCCTCTACCCCCTCTGCCAGACCAACAACGCGAAGGTTATTACGTCTGGATCGGCCCTCCAGGTCCACCACTTTCACAGAAAGCTTCTGCACACTATCCTGCAATGACGTGCATAGCTTCTCTAACTCGTCGATCCTACCAGCGTTGAATTCAGAAGCTTTCTCAAGGTTCACAATACTCTGGCCATGCGAAGCGACCGTTCGAATGATGCTCTCGATTTTGGTGTCCAGTTCAGCAATAGTGGCCTTAAGATCCTCAGCTATAGCAACACATAGCTCCCCCAAAGCCCGGGTAAGTTCTGTAAGTGTCACGTTGTTGCAGGTGCCTCCCGCCATGTCTGTCTCGTTGTTTAGTGGGGAGTAGGCCTCCGCTGTGGATTTATTGTCCTTTGGTCGCTTATTACTCTGCATTTTCATATAAAAAGTTACAATCTTGTATTAGAAAGAAACGTTTGTTGTAAAAAGTGCCATAAAGTAGGTTAAATTAGAATATTTCGCAAAAAAGTTGCAGGAGCCTCTCACGCACAGCCGTTCACTCCAACATGCTAGCTCCGCCCTCCCTGATATCTCTTTTGACGAACATATCAAGACTGTTTCAAGGACAGCTTTTTTCAATCTATGTAACATTGCAAAAATCAGAAACTTTCTGTCCAAAAATTATGCAGAAAAATTTATCCATGCTTTTGTTACTTCTAGGTTAGACTACTGCAATGCTCTACTTTCCGGCTACCTGGATAAAGCACTAAATAAACTTCAGTTAGTGCTAAATATGGCTGCTAGAATCCTGACTAGAACCAAAACAATTGATCATACTACTCCAGTGCTAGCCTCCCTACACTGGCTTCCTGTTAAGGCAAGGGCTGATTTCAAGGTTTTACTGCTAACCTACAAAGCATTACATGGGCTTTCTCCTACCTATCTCTCTGATTTGGTCCTGCCGTACATACCTACTCATACGCTACGGCCATAAGGCGCAGGCCTCCTAATTGTCCCTAGAATTTCTAAGCAAACAGCTGGAGGCAGGGCTTTCTCCTATAGAGCTCCATTTTTATGGAATGGTCTGCCTACCTATGTGAGAGACGCAGACTCTGTCTCAACCTTTAAGTCTTTACTGAAGACTCATCTCTTCAGTGGGTCATATGATTGAGTGTAGTCTGGCCCAGGAGCTTGAAGGTGAACGGAAAGGCTCTGGAGCAACGAACCGCCCTTGCTGTCTCTGCATGGCTGGTTCCCCTCTCTCCACTGGGATTCTTTGCCTCTAACCCTATTACAGGGGCTGAGTCACTGGCTTACTGGTCTTCTTCCATGCCGTCCCTGGGAGGGGTGTGTCACTTGAGTGGGTTGAGTCACTGATGTGATCTTCCTGTCCGGGTTGGCACCCCACCTTGGGTTGTGCCGTGGCGGAGATCTTTGTGGGCTATACTCGGACTTGTCTCAGGATGGTAAGTTGGTGGTTGAAGATATCCCTCTAGTGGTGTGGGGGCTGTGCTTTGGCAAAGTGGGTGGGGTTATATCCTGCCTGTTCGGCCCTGTCCGGGGGTATCATCGGATGGGGCCACAGTGTCTCCTGACCCCTCCTGTCTCAGCCTCCAGAATTTATGCTTCAGTAGTTTGTGTTGGGGGGCTAGGGTCAGTTTGTTATATCTGGAGTACTTCTCCTGTCTTATCCGGTGTCCTGTGTGAATTTAAGTATGCTCTCTCTAATTCTCTCTTTCTTTCTTTCTCTCTCTTGGAGGACCTGAGCCCTAGGACCATGCCTCAGGACTACCTGGCATGAGGACTCCTTGCTGTCCCCAGTCCACCTGACCGTGCTTCTGCTCCAGTTTCAACTGTTCTGCCTGCGGCTATGGAATCCTGACCTGTTCACCGGACGTGCTACCTGTCCCAGACGTGCTGTTTTCAACTCTCTAGAGACAGCAGGAGCGGTAGAGATACTCTTAATGATCAGCTATGAAAAGCCAACTGACATTTACTCCTGAGGTGCTGACTTGCTGCACCCTCGACAACTACTGTGATTATCATTATTTGACCATGCTGGTCATTTATGAACATTTGAACATCTTGGCCATGTTCTGTTATAATCTCCACCCGGCACAGCCAGAAGAGGACTGGCCACTTGTCATACCCTGGTTCCTCTCTAGGTTTCTTCCTAGGTCTTGGCCTTTCTAGGGAGTTTTTCCTAGCCACCGTGCTTCTACACCTGCATTGCTTGCTGTTTGGGGTTTTAGGCTGGGTTTCTGTACAGCACTTTGAGTTAATGAAACTCTCAGACACAAGGCACATAGAGGAGATTGGAAGAGACACGAGAATAATGGTCTTTTGATTTCGAATGAATCTCTCTCATGTTTTCATGTGTGTGGAAGAAACTGTAACTAGTGGGGGAATAAATCACAGAGTTATATAGAGATCGCAACGTTGAATCTGTCCTATTATGGCGTCTGTGAGAGCACGGACAGCGCCATTGAGGCCATCTCCATATTCTTATTCTACTACTTCTGGTTGGTAAACAAACTGTAAGGGTGCATACTGCCACCTGGAGTGTGTTGTTTGAACAGGTATAAAGCCAAGGTTGGTGATATACTGCCATATAGAGTTATGGAATGTTTACTCATGAGTATAATTAATTGGCTAATTCCTCCTGTGATCCTTCCTTAACCCATAGGAAGTCCCATCAAGTTGACTACTTAAAAAAAAGTATTCAATGGTGTTGTCCATGCTAAAACAGACTTCTGGGCCCTAAAGTCCTCCAAACAACTCTCAGTCCCCGTCTCTGAAAAACATCCCCACAGCATGATGCTGCCACCACCATGCTTCACCGCAGGGATGGTGCCAGGTTTCCTCCTGACGAGAAGCTTGGCATTCAGGTCAAAGGAATCAACCTTGGTTTCATCAGACCAGAGAATCTTGTTTCTCATGGTCTGAGAGTCCTTTAGGTGCCTTTTGGCAAACTCCAAGTGGGCTGTCATGTGCCTTTTACTGAGGAGTGGCTTCTGTCTGGTTACTCTACCATAAAGGCCTGATTTGTGGGTTCGCCCATCTCCACAGAGGAACTCTGGAGCTCTGTCAGAGTGACCATCGAGTTCTTGGTCACCTCCCTGACTAAGGCCCTACTGCCCCGATTGCTCAGTTTGGCCGGGTGGCCAGCTCTAGGAAGAGTCTCGGCTGTTCCAAACTTCTTCCATTTAAGAATGATGGAGGCCACTGTGTTCTTGGGGACATTCAATGCAGCAGAAATATTTTGGTACCCTTCCCCAGATCTGTGCCTTAACACATTCCTGTCTCAGCGCTCTATGGACAATTCCTTCGACCTCATGGCTTGGTTTTTGCTCTGACATGCACTGTCAAACTGTGGAACCTTATATAGACAGGTGTGCCTTTCCAAATCATGTTCAATCAATTTAATTTACCACAGGTGGATTCCAATCAAGTTGTAGAAACATCTCAAGGATGATCAATGGAAACAGGACTCACCTGAGCTCATATTCGAGTCTCATAGCAAAGGGTCTGAATACTTATGTAAATGAGGTATTTCTGCTGTTTTTTTTACATTTATATATGGGGTATTGTGTGTAGGTTGATGAGGAAATTGTTTTTTATTGAATCAATTTCTGAATGTAACGTAACAAAATGTGGGAAAAGTCAAGGGGTACTTTCTGAATGCACTGTATGTGAGAGGTAAAAACTGCTTACTATTTTGTAACATTTTTTACATGTGGTCCATAGTTTTGGACTTCATAGAACCAATATCACAACTGGAACACACACACACACACACAGACAGACACACACACCTTGAAGTATTTGAGCAGGATGTCGGTAAAATTGGAGCCCTTGACAAACCAGCCGTCTGGGACCACCTCAGTCTGCAGCCACTGGATCACACGATGCCTCAACTCATTACGGTCTGCTACGTAACACACCACTGGAGAGAGGAATGACAGAGAGAGAGACAGTGGGTGTGATTGAGCGAGACAGAGAGGGAGAGCGAGAGAGAGAATGTGACACAGTCAAAACCCACAATCTAGCAGGTACTCTAGTCTTTCTGACACTCTCTAGGATGGACAAGAGAATCCACATAATCCCTGTTCTGCCCAGAGCACATCAGTACCTCCCCGCTCAGTATGAGGTCAAATGTACTGTCCTAACCCCTAACACCTGGCACTCCCTTTCAGTTAAGTATAGTGATAGGGAGTGGATAAGGTTAGAACACCTTTAAAGAAGTGTGCTTGTTACTAGAGCACTGAGAGATCAGTAGAGCACTGAGAGATCAGTAGAGCACTGAGAGATCAGTAGAGCACTGAGAGATCAGTAGAGCACTGAAAGGGCACTACGAGAGGTGTACTCTGTCTGATAAAGCCCCATTAGGACTAGAGGAGATAAGAGCAGAGAGATACAGAGCTCTGATTGGCCCAAAGCCCACAGATTCACTGTGTCACAATCACTCACCTGGGCTGGCAGCTGCTTGCTCTGCTTTCTTCTCTGCAGATGACAAAGAAAGAGAGAGCAACTTGAATTCATTATGCTTCACAGTATCTAGCATTTCTCCCTATCTAGTGTTTTTCACCATGTCATTGTCACATTGCCACAATAACAATTAATGCCCAAGGACACTGTGACATGATGGCCTCTTTGTGACACTCATACAACAACAGAGGAGTAACCGATTTATCATCAACCTGATCAATGTCCAGGCCAACAGACAGACACGAAGAGGTCATTGGGTGTACAGGTTCAAAGTTCAACACTAGGAGATAATCAGTCAGGTAAATTAAAGATGCGTATGGGACCATATGTGTCGCCTGTCGGTTCGCACATAGACTGACTGTCATGCCAACCAGAGTATATAGGCATCAGATAGAAATAGAGGTCAGTCGTGTGCTATACACCAGACCTGGGATAACTATAGTTTTAAATACGCTTGTTGGAAAGTAACCAATAGCTACATTTGAGGTGACTACAACTATTTGAATACAGATCTGAAAAGCAACTACTTAAAAAAAGACATATATTTGAATACAGATCTCAGAAAGCGACTACATTAAAAACATATTTGAATACAGATCTTAAGAAGTGACTACAATTCAGTAACTATTGGATTTGCTGCCTTCAACTAATGGCAGGCCTGTATCTGGAACAGCATGTTGCAGATAGAAATGTGATGAATAAAGCACACATTATGTCCTATACTAATCCAATCTATCTGACAGACATTTGATCTACACAATACACTTCTATCTGAACATTCTGTAAATGTCCATTCTCCTGAACAGGTCCCAGGTGTAGATAATAAAGTCAAACCAATCAACCAATGATATTGTGTACAGATAAGTATAAATACGTTGTGACAATATACTGCACAGCAAATTCTCCAGTGTAATTTAAAAACAATTATTAACACTGACAGTGTTGAGTCTGTGGACCCAAATAAACACTGGAATAGTGTTACATTAACACACTGCTTAGTGTAAAGCCTTATTCCATTATTTTAGAGAGTGTTTTTCTAGTAAATTGTAGAGTTACCACCCATGACTGTAACACTGCTTAGTGTAAAGCCTTATTCCATTATTTTAGAAAGTGCTTTTCTAGTAAATTGTAGAGTTACCACCCATGACTGTATTTGTTAAGGACAGAGGCTGTTGCATTCATCCATTTTTGGTCCTATGGACTTCACCAAGTGAGATCCGAAGCAAATATTTTATCATTATTTTTTTAAATGATTAACAAAATACCATACATGCAGTATTTCATAAGGCCCATGAAATATTTGGCAGCCATCAAATAAATATATTTTTTTGTTTCAAATAACTTGCATATATTCAAATAGCTTCAAATATTATTTGTTTTTTCTGAGAGGTATTCAAAATAAATTCAAATAGTATTAGTTTCTCTGAGACCTGTATTTGAATTTTAAAGGAAATACACTGAACAAAAATATAAACACAGTATGCAAGAATTTCAAAGTGTTCCTTAGTTACTGTTCATATAAGGAAATCAGTCAATTAAAATAAATGAATTAGGCCCTAATCTATGGATTTCACATGATTGGGAATATCACGATGGGGCGGCAGGGGAGCCTAGAGGTTAGAGCGTTGAACTAGTTACTGGAAGGTTGCAAGTTCAAACCCCTGAGCTGACAAGGTACAAATCTGTTGTTCTTCCCCTGAACAGGCAGTTAACCCACTGTACCTAGGTCATCATTGAAAATAAGAATTTGTTCTTAACTGACTTGCCTAGTTAAATAAATAAAGGTAAAAAATTCAGATATGAATCTGTTAGTAGCAGACACCTTCAAAAAAAGTTAGGGGAATGGATCAGAAAACCAGTCAGTATCTGGTGTGACTACCATTTGACTACTATCATGCAGCCTGACATATCTCCTTTGCATAGAGTTGATCAGACTGTTGATTTTGGCCTGTGGAATGTTGTCCCACTCCTCTTCAATGGCTGTGCGAAGTTGCTGGGTATTGGCGGGAACTGGAACATGCCGTTCTACATGTTGATTCAGAGCATCCCAAACATGCTCAATGGGTGACATGTCTGGTGAGTATCCAGGCCATGGAAGAACTGGGACATTTTCAGCCTCCAGGAATTGTGTACAGATCCTTGCGACATGGAGCTGTGCATTATCATGCTGAAACATGAGGTGATGGCGGCGGATGAATGGCACGACAATCGGCCTCTGGATCTCATCACGGTATCTCTGTGCATTCAAATTGTCTGTAGCTTATGCCTTCCCATATCATAACCCCACTGCCATCATGGGGCACTTTGTTCACAACTTTGATATAAGCAAGGTGATCATTTGCCCGCTGAAGTGGGTTACAATGCCGAACTGCAGTCAGGTCTAGACCCTGGTGAGGACGACGAGCACGCAGATGAGCTTCCCTGAGACAGTTTCTAGCAGTTTGTGCAGAAATTATTCGGTTGTCAGCTGTCTGGGTGTATCGTATCAGACGGGGTGAAGAAGCCAGATGTGGAGGTCCTGGGCTGGCGTGGTTACATGTGGTCTGCAGTTGTGAGGCTGGTTGGACGTACTGCCAAATTCTCTAAAACGACGTTGGCGGCTTATGGCAGAGAAATGAACGTTCAATTATCTGGCAACAGCACTGGTGAACATTCCTGCAGTCAGTATACCAATTGCACGCTCCCTAAAAACTTGAGACATCTGTGGCCTTGTATGACAAAACTTCACATTTTAGAGTGGCCTTTTATTGTCCTCAGCACAATGTGAACCTGTGTAATGATCATGCTGTTTAATCAACTTCTTCATATGCCACATCTGTCAGGTGGATGGATTATCTTGGCAAAGGTGAAATGCTCACTAACAGTGAACAGATTCGTTCACAACATTTGAGAAACAAGCTTTTTTGTGTGTATGGAAAATTCCTGGGATCTTTAATTTCAGCTCATGAAACATGGGGCCAACACTTTACATGTTGCTTTTATATTTTTGTTCAGTGTAGTCGCCAATAGTTTCCTTTACTGTATTCTCTATATTCGACTACCTTGAGTATTTGAAAAGTTGGTATTTTCAAATAAACAACAAAAGACAACTATTTTATGCCCAGGTCTGCTATACACACACAAAGTAAACAAGAAAGTGTGTGTGTGTGTGTGTGTGTGTGTGTGTGTGTGTGTGTGTGTGTGTGTGTGTGTGTGTGTGTGTGTGTGTGTGTGTGTGTGTGTGTGTGTGTGTGTGTGTGTGTGTGTGTGTGTGTGTGTGTGTTTTCCACACCCTGGCAGTGTCCATCATGAGCCACCTGGATCTTGAGGCCGGTGAGACAGGCATCTCGGTGGAGCTCACAGTGGTTGCGGTACGTCTTACTGTTACTGCCACACACTGATCGCTTGTGGGGCTTACAGCTCTGGAAAAGGAGAGGGAGAGATGTTTTAGCTACATAAATATATCATCTTGACTCTCTTAAAGCAGCAATCAGCAGTAGAAAGAATAACAAAGTACTTTCCCCGCCCTTGTTCCGTAAAAAGCTGATTGTTGGGTCTGGAGATGTACTACTCTAAAATTCATAGACAGAGCTATGGATGCAAGGACTGAGCATCCATGATATAAAAATAATCGTTTTAACCATGTTTGAGGCTATATAGTGTTTGTTTACATTTAATTTGGTTACAAACATTGGAGTAAAACAAACTTATATTTTGGGTTTTGATTAGGTATGGCAATTGAAAAAAGCTTATGAGGCATAAGGTGTATTCTTCAAGAATCAATGGGTACAATGATTGCCCCTTTAACGGTCACACTAACCATGTTCCTATCCACAGTTTTTATGCGAGTAAAGTTATACCATATAAAAAAAATCATGACAGCTGTGATGAAAACAGGACGTTAAGGAACAATTTTATCAATGCAGACAGATCATTTGTTGGTTCGACATGGTGGGATCTTTTTGTGTCTGTAAAATGTATTATGTGAGAAATGGCAATGGAAACGCCTTTATGTGTAAATATTTATATAATAACCATTATATCAAAGTAAACTTGGAATCCCACTACGACTCAGGAAACAATGCAGTTTAAATTAGGCTACAAAATAACGAAGTTATGATGAACTTCACAGGGTGGTGAAAGTGCAAGGTGATGATCTTGATGCTCCTTTCCAATAAATGTTGAGGGTCTTAATCTGGTGACATGATGATCAATGCTTGACTGCAGTTTTGACAAATAATTATCCATGATCTCTTCATGTAGACTAGCCTACCCGCACTGTCTCTATGAGCAATTGGCTGGAGCGCTGATGCCAAAACAAGAGTAGGCACATTTGCTATTTAACACAACAGTTTTTGTGACAAAACTATCAGTAGAGTTGAACATTAGATGGCAATAGATTGCAGATTTTTATCTGCATCAAGTCCACTGATTGGGAAAATGCGCATATTTTCTTTATGCAGATTTTTGAATATTTGCATGAAAAGCTGTCATTTGAAATACACTGGGCTGATCTAGACTCCAATGTATTTTCAAAATACTGTAATTTGTATTATCAAAATACCTATACCATTGTTTACAGCAGTTCAAATTTTGTGGCTCCACTTTCACCCTGCATTGATATCAGAAGTCTGATAGCACTATGGTGTGGTAAGAGGGTCTGCTAAATGAACTAAATATAAATGTTTTTGTAAAAATGTTGATAAATACTTTGTTGAGGGAAAATGTACTTAATATGATTGTGATATGTTGTCTCACCTACCTATATTAACATGAATGCAGTAATTATACGTCGCTCTGGATAAGAGCACCTGCTAAATGACTAAAATGTAAATCTAAAAATGAACAATTGCAAAGCATGCAGAGTATTATTCTAATAATCTATGCCCTGAAACAGGGCCAATAATAATATCCAGCGTGCGTTGCAGTTCATTTTGGTGTGTTCATTTTCACATATACATTTACATTTTGGTGATTTAGCAGACACTCTTATCCAGAGTGACTTGCTCAACATATCACAGTCATAGTATTTTGTAGTTTATTTCAATACATTGATTTTTATGGTATTTTGCCCATCCCTGCCTATGGAGCTAGTTAGAAACCATCAATAAATTACACATTGTATAGTGGCTTGCAAAAGTATTCATCACCCTTGGTATTTTTCCTATTTTAAAATTAGATTTGGGGGGGGGTTGTATAATTTGATTTACACAACATGCCTACCACTTTGAAAATGCAAAATATTTTTTATTGTGAATAAACTTGGCACATCTAGCCACTTGGATTTTTGCCCATTCTTCAAGGTAAAACTGCCCCAGCTCCTTCAAGTTGGATGGGTTCCACTGGTGTACAGAAATCTTTAAGTGTACAGTGTACAGCAATCTGTCACAGTCATACTCTGGACCTAGTTTTGTCCCATGGAATACATTTTGTGGCTCTTAAAGTTTTTCCTCATAATCCTGGACTATCGGACCACCAATTTATTACGTTTGCAATCACAACAAATAATCTACTCAGACCCCAACCAAGGAGCATCAAAAGTCGTGCTATAAATTCAAAAATCAGTTAACCATCTAACTGAGGAAATCCATTGAACCTTGTGCAATACCCTAGATGCAGTTGCACCCCTAAAAACTAAAAACATTTATCATAAGAAACTAGCTCCCTGGTATACAGAAAATACCCGAGCTCTGAAGCAAGCTTCCAGAAAATTGGAACGGAAATGGCGCCACACCAAACTGGAAGTCTTCCGACTAGCTTGGAAAGACAGTACCGTGCAGTATCGAAGAGCCCTCACTGCTGCTCGATCATCCTATTTTTCCAACTTAATTGAGGAAAATAAGAACAATCCGAAATGTCTTTTTGATACTGTCGCAAAGCTAACTAAAAAGCAGCATTCCCCAAGAGAGGATGGCTTTCACTTCAGCAGTAATACATTCATGAACTTCTTTGAGGAAAAGATCATGATTATTAGAAAGCAAATTACGGACTCCTCTTTAAATCTGCGTATTCCTCCAAAGCTCAGTTGTCCTGAGTCTGCACAACTCTGCCAGGACCTAGGATCAAGAGAGACACTCAAGTGTTTTAGTACTATATCTTTTGACACAATGATGAAAATAATCATGGCCTCTAAACCTTCAAGCTGCATACTGGACCGTCTTCCAACTAAACTACTGAAAGAGCTGCTTCCTGTGCTTGGCCCTCCTATGTTGAACATAATAAACGGCTCTCTATCCACCGGATGTGTACCAAACTCACTAAAAGTGGCAGTAATAAAACCTCTATTGAAAAAGCCAAACCTTGACCAAGAAAATATAAAAACTATCGGCCTAAATCGAATCTTCCATTCCTCTCAAAAATGTTAGAAAAAGCTGTCGCGCAGCAACTCACTGCATCCCTGAAGACAAACAATGTATACGAAATGCTTCGGTCTGGTTTTAGACCCCATCATAGCACTGAGACTGCACTTGTGAACTACCTTTTAATGGCGTCAGACCGAGGCTCTGCATCTGTCCTTGTGGTCCTAGACCTTAGTGCTGCTTTTGATACCATCGATCACCACATTCTTTTGGAGAGATTGGAAACCTAAATTGGTCTACACGGAGAAGTTCTGGCCTGGTTTAGATCTTATCTGTCGGAAAGATATCAGTTTGTCTCGATGAATGGTTTGTCCTCTGACAAATCAACTGTAAATTTCGGTTTTCCTCAAGGTCCGTTTTAGGACCACTATCGCTTCCACTATATATTTTACTTCTTTACCTATTTTACCGCTCCATTTTTATGGAATGGTCTGCCTACCCATGTGCGAGACGCAGACTCTGTCTCAACCTTTAAGTCTTTACTGAAGACTCATCTCTTCAGTGGGTCATATGATTGAGTGTAGTCTGGCCCAGGAGCTTGAAGGTGAACGGAAAGGCTCTGGAGCAACGACCCGCCCTTGCTATCTCTGCATGGCTGGTTCCCCTCTCTCTCCTGGGATTCTCTGCCTCTAACCCTATTACAGGGGCTGAGTCACTGGCTTACTGGTGCTCTTCCATGCTGTCCATAGGAGGGGTGTGTCACTTGAGTGGGTTGAGTCACTGACGTGAACTTCCTGTCTGGGTTGCCCCCCCCCCCCTTGTGTTGTGCCGTGGCGGAGATCTTTGTGGGCTATACTTGGCCTTGTCTCAGGATGGTAAGTTGGTGGTTGAAGATATCCCTCTAGTGGTGTGGGGACTGTGCTTTGGCAAAGTGGGTGGGGTTATATCCTGCCTGTTTGGCCCTGTCCGGGGGTATCATCGGATGGGGCCACAGTGTCTCCTGACCCCTCCTGTCTCAGCCTCCAGAATTTATGCTTCAGTAGTTTGTGTTGGGGGGCTAGGGTCAGTCTGTTATATCTGGAGTACCTCTCCTGTCTTATCTGGTGTCCTGTGTGAATTTAAGTATGCTCTCTCTAATTCTCTCTTTCTCTCTCTTGGAGGACCTGAGCTCTAGGACCATGCCTCAGGACTACCTGACATGATGACTCCTTGCTGTCCCCAGTCCACCTGGCCGTGCTCCTGCTCCATTTTTAACTGTTCTGCCTGCGGCTATGGAACCCTGACCAGTTAACCGGACGTGCTACCTGTCCCAGACCTGCTGTTTTCAACTCTCTAGAGACAGCAGGAGCGGTAGAGATACTCTTAATGATCGGCTAAAAAAAGCCAACTCACATTTACTCCTGAGGTGCTGACTTGCTGCACCTTCGACAACTACTGTGATTATTATTATTTGACCATGCTGGTCATTTATGAACATTTGAACATCTTGGCCATGTTCTGTTATAATCTCCACCTGGCACAGCCAGAAGAGGACTGGCCACCCCTCATAGCCTGGTTCCTCTCTAGGTTTCTTCCTAGGTTTTGGCCTTTCTAGAGAGTTTTTCCTAGCCACGTGCTTCTACACCTGCATTGCTTGCTGTTTGGGGTTTTAGGCCAAGTTTCTGTACAGCACTTTGAGATATCAGCTGATGTAAGAAGGGCTATATAAATAATTTTGATTTGATTTTGATTTGATTTAAGTCATACCACAGATTCTATATTGTATTTAGGTCCGGCCTTTGACTAGGCCATTACAAGACATTTAACCTGTTAGGGATAGGGGGCAGCATTTTCACTTTGGATGAATTGCGAATGAATACGAATTATTTCGTATTTCTGTTGACTCCAACATGGCGGAGAAATATTGTTACGTCTTAGCGCCGTTTTAGATTATTGCATGGTATGCTTTTTTCGTAAAGTTTTTGTGACACAGCGGTTGCATTAAGAACCAGTGTATCTTTAATTATATGTAAAACATGTATTTTTCGTCAACATTTATGATGAGTATTTCTGTTATCTGGCATAGCTCGCTGTAATTACTCCGGATATTTTGGAGGCATTTCTGAACATGGCGTCAATGTAATCCGAGATTTGTGGATATAAATATGCATATTATCGAACAAAACATAAATGTATTGTGTAACATGATGTCATATGAGTGTCATCGGATGAAGATTATCAAAGGTTAGTGATTCATTTTATCTCAAAGTCTGCTTTTGTGACTATCTTAGGCTGGGAAAAATGGCTGTGTGTTCTTTTGGATTTGGTGGTGATCTAACATAAATATATGTTGTCAAATATTTTAAAAATCGGACACGATGTGTAGATTAAAAAGATGTTTATCTTTCATTTGCTGTATTGGACTTGTCAAAAAAAAATATATATATTTTTGAATATCCCGTGCTGCCTTTTCAGCAGAATGTTGGGGGGGGGGGGGGGTTACGCTGGTGGAATACATGCAGTATAGAGAGAGGGTTTCACAGTAGAACAAATTCACTTCTTTTGACATCACAGAACTTGAAAACTATCCATGTTTTGGAGAATGTGTAAACAGTCGGTGGAGTAGCCAGCTACGACCCAGTCCGTTTTGTTTCATTTTGTGACATCATGAAAGACAATACAGCCACATAACCATAACTCATAAGGTTTGAGTCTAATTATTGTATAAAATGAAGGAGTAAAGATGAAACTATTTGTGAAATTATGTAAGGTGATGTTGAACCATTAATGTGACAGAATTGTATTCCCTCCAAAGTTTAACTTAGTCACTGGCCCGCCCCGTGAGAACAGACATGATCTGGCTAATGGGACAGCCCTTTTCTACTGTTCCGAACAAATCCCCCACCTGGAGAGATCCTCTTGAACCATGTGTACCTCGACCATCGAGGGGGCGAAGGTTTGATTAGAGACCACAAAACCTCAGTATAAGCTAAGGTTGTAATGGTTGTTGAATTCCTAACCAAACCACGTGGAGTATTGGCTACACGGCGGGAAATGGTTAAACTCTGAGACTATCGATACCGACAGAATAAGAGCAAATCTTCGATACTAATTACTAGTCTGCAGCTAGGAATTATGTTGACCTGGAATGCGAAGACCAACAACTGCCGAAACAACTATTCTATAAGAACATTTCTGAATGGGACTCTGACGTATCCATTCTAACCACGAGAGACTTCTTGGAAGCAGATGGAGAGACGAGCCAATGAACTTTCCAACAGAAAGCCATTCTGCCACAACTTTGGAAGTATGCTTGGGGTCATTGTCCATTTGGAAGACCCATTTTGTAACTTCCTGATGTCTTAAGATGTTGCTTCAAAATATCCACATAATTTTCCAGACTCATGATGCCATCTAGTTTGTGAAGTGCACCAATCCCTCCTGCAGCAAAGCACCCCCACAACATGATGCTGCCACCCACGTGCTTAACGGTTGGGGCGGTGTTCTTCAGCTTGCAAGCCTCCCTCACCCTTTTTCCTCCAAACATAATGATGGTCATTATGGCCAAACAGTTCTATTTTTGTTTCATCAGACCAGAGGACATTTCTCCAAAAAGTACAATATTTTCCCCATGTGCAGTTGCAAACTGTAGTCTTGCTTTTTTATGGCGATTTTAGAGCAGTGGCTTCTTCCTTGCTGAGCGGCCTTTCAGGTTATGTCGATATAGGACTCATTTTACTGTGGATATAGATACTTTTGTACCTGTTTCCTCCAGCATCTTCACAATATCCTTTGCTGTTGTTCTGGGATTGATTTGCACTTTTTGCACCAAAGTACGTTCATCTCTAGAAGACAGAATGTGTCTCCTTCTGGAGTGGTATGACAGATGCGTGGTCACATGGTGTTCATACTTGTATACTATTGTTTGTACAGATGAACATGGTACCTTCAGGCATTTGGAAGTTGCTCCCAAGGATTAACCAGATTTGTGGAAGTCTACAATTTATTTTCTGAGGTCTTGGCTGATTTCTTTTGATTTTCCCATGATGTCAAGCAAAGAGGCACTGAGTTTGACGGTAGGCCATGAAATACATCCACAGGTACACCTCCAATTGACTCAAATGATGTCAATTAGCCTAACAGAAGCTTCTAAAGCCATGACATAATTTTCTGGAATTTTCCAAGCTGTTTAAAGGCACAGCCAACTTAGTGTATGTAAACTTCTGACTAACTGGAATTGCGATACATTTAATTGTAAGTGAAATAATCTGTCTGTAGACAATTGTTGGAAAAATTACTTGTGTCATGTACAAAGTAGATGTCCTAAAAAACTTGCCAAAATTATAGTTTGTTAACAAGAAATTTGTGGAGAGGTTGAAAAACAAGTTTTAATGACTCCCACCTAAGCGTATGTAAACTTCAACTGTATAAAAGGTTCCACAGTTGACAGTGAATGTCAGCGCAAAACCCAAGCCATGAGGTCGAAGAAATTGTCCGTGGAGCTCTGATACAGGATTGTGTCGAGGCACAGATCTGGGGAAGCGTACCAAAACATTTCTGCAGCGTTGATGGTCCCCAAAAACAGTTTGTAACCACCAAGACTTAGACAGGGCTCTAGAGTTCCTCTGTGGAGACAACAAAGGAGTGGCAGGTAGTTTGCCCCCGGTGATGCGTTGTGCAGACCGCACCACCCTCTGCGGTTGTGGGTGGTGTAGTTGCCATACCAGGCAGTGATACATCCTGACAGGATGCTCCCAATTGTGCATCTGTAAAAGTTTGTGAGGGTTTTAGGTGACAAGCCACATTTCTTCAGCATTCTGAGGTTGAAGAGCGCTGTTGAGTTTTCTTCACCACGCTGTCTGAGTGGTTGGACCATTTCAGTTTGTCCGTGATGTGTACGCCAAGAAACTTAAAACTTTCCACATTCTCCACTGCGTTCCATCAATGTGGATAGAGGGGTGCTCCCTCTGCTGTTTCCTGAAGTCCACGATCATTGCCTTAGTTTCGTTGACTTTGAGTGAGAAGTTATTTTCCTGCACCACACTCCCAGAGCCCTCACCTCCTACCTGTAGGCTGTCTCATCGTTGTTGGTAATGAAGCATACTACTGTTGTGTTGTCTGCAAACTTGATGATCGAGTTGGAGGCGTGCATGGCCACGCAGTCATGGGTGAACAGGGAGTACAGGAGGGGGCTGAGCGCACACACTTTTGGCCCCCTGTGTTGAGATTCAGCAAAGTGGAGATGTTGTCAATGAACAGCATTCTTACATAAGTATTTCTCTTGTCCAGATGGGATAGGGCAGTGTGCATTGTGAAGGCGATTGCATGATCTGTGGACCCATTGGGGTGGTATGCAAATTGAATTGGGTTTAGGGTGACAGGTAAGGTGGAGGTGATATGATGCTTGACTAGTCTCTCAAAGTACTTCATGATGACAGAAGTGAGTGCTACGTCACGATAGTCATTAAGTTCAGTTACCTTTGCCTTCTTGGGTACAGCAACAATGGTGGCCATCATGAAGCATGTGGGGACAGCAGACTGAGATAGGGAGAGATTGAATATGTATGTAAACACACCAGCCAGCTGGTCTGCGCATGCTCTGAGGACGCGGCTAGGGATGCCGTCTGGGCCGGCAGCCCTGCGAGGGTTAACACGTTTAAGCGTCTTACTCACGCCGGCCACGGAAAAAGGAGAGCCCACAGTCGGTGGCACTGTATTATCCTCAAAGAGGGCAAAGAAGGTGTTTAGTTTGTCTGGAAGCAAGACGTCGGTGTCCGTGACATGGCTGGTTTTCTTTTTGTAGTCCGTGATGGTCTGTAGACTCTACCACATACGTCTTGTGTCTGAGCCGTTGAATTGCGACTCCACTTTGTCTCTATACTGACATTTTGCTTGTTTGATTGACTTACAGGGGGGAATAACTACACTGTTTGTATTCGGTCATATTCCCAGTCACCTTTCCATGGTTAAATGCGGTGGTTCGCACTTTCAGTTTTGCTCGAATGCCACCATCTATCCACAGTTTCTGGTTTTAATAGTCACAGTGGGTACATCTCCTGTGCACTTCCTTATAAACTCACTCACCGAATCAGCATATAAATCAATATTATTCTCTGAGGCTACACGGAACATGTCCCAGTCCGCGTGATCAAAACAATCTTGAAGCCTGGATTCCGATTGGTCAGACCAGCGTTGAATAGTCCTCATCACGGGTACATCCTGTTTGAGTTTTTGCCAATAGGAAGGGAGAAGCAAAATGGAGTCGTGGTCAGATTTGCTGAAAGGAGAGCAAGGGAGGGCCTTGTATGCATCGTGGAAGTAGCAGAGTAGCAGTGATCCAGTGTTTTGCCAGCGCGAGTACTCCAATCAATATGCTGATAGAATTTAAGTAGCCTTGTTCTCAAATTTGCTTTGTTAAAATCCCCAGCTACAATACATGCAGCCTCAGGATATATGGTTTCCATTTTGCATAAAGTCCAGTGAAATACCTTGAGGGCCATCGTGGTATTGGCTTGAGGTGGGATATACACGGCTGTGACAATAACCAACGAGAATTCTCTTGGGAGATAATACAGTCCGCATTTGATTGTGAGGAATTCTAGGTAAGGTGAACAAAAAAAACGTAGAATACCTTTTTTGTTGTTACAATTACACCATGAGTTGTTAATCATGAAACATACACCTCCGCCCTTCTTCTTCCCGGAGAGATGTTTATTTCTGTCGGTGAGACACACAAAAAATCACAGGGTCTGTACTGACTCCGACAGCATATCCCGAGAGAGCCATGTTTACGTGAAACAGAGTATGTTATAATCCTTGATGTCTCTCTGGAAAGCAACCCTTGCCCTAATTTCGTCTACCTTGTTATCTAGAGACTGGACATTAGCGAGTAATATACTCCTAAGCAGTGGGTGGTGTTGCGCCTCCGAAGTCTGACCAGAAGGTCACTGCACCTGTACATAGCTCATCTGTAAACAGCCCAACCAATCTACCTCATCCCCATACTGTATTTATTTATTTATCTTGCTCCTTTGCACCCCAGTATCTCAACTTGCACATTCATCTTCTGCACATCCTACCATTCCAGTGTTTAATTGCTATATAGTAATTACTTCGCCACCATGGCCTATTTATTGCCTTACCTCCCTTATCCTACCTCATTTGCACATGCTGTATATAGATTTTTCTATATACAGCATTTCTTATTATTGATTGTATGCTTGTTTATTCCATGTGTAACTCTGTGTTGTTGTATGTGTCGAACTGCTTTGCTTTATCTTGGCCAGGTCGCAGTTGCAAATGAGAACTTATTCTCAACTAGCCTACCTGGTTAAATAAAGGTTAAATAAAAAATACAAAAATAAAGAAGGCCACTCCATCCTCCTCTTCTGCGGCCAGGTTTTTTTGGGTCAGCCTCTGGAATCAGTTCAAATGCCCTGGGTGGTTCGGTCAAAGGATCCGCTTCGGGAAAGTCGTATTCCTGGTCGTAGTGATGGTAAGTTGGCATCGCTTTGATATCCAATAGTTCTTCCCGGCTGTATGTAATAACACTTAAGATTTTATAGGCTAACAATGTAAGAAATAATACATTAAAAAAACTCAATACTGCAAAGTTTCCTAAGGATTAGAAGTGAGGAGGCCCTCTCTGTCGCTGCCATCTTGCCTTTTGTTTATTTTCAGTAATAAGGCCTGAACTTATCCTCTGTAGCAGAGGTAACTCTGGGTCTTCCTTTCCTGTGGCGGTCCTCATGAGAGCCAGTTTCATCATAGCGCTTTATGGTATTTGCCACTGCACATGTAGAAACTTTAAAAGTTCTTGAAATTTTCTGGATTGACTGACCTTCATGTCTTAAAGTAATGATGGACTGTCGTTTCTCTTTGCTTATTTGAGCTGTTCTTGCCATAATAGGGCTATCTTCTGTATTCCATTCCTACCTTGTCACAACACAACTGATTGGCTCAAACACATTAAGAAAGAAAATAATTCCACAAACAAACTTTTAAGAAGGCAGGCACACCTGTTAATTGAAATGCATTCCAGTTGAATACCACATGAAACTGGTTGAGAGAATGCCAAGAGTGTGCAAAGCTGTCAAGGCAAAAGGTGGCTACTTTGAAGAATCTCAAATATAAAATATATTTGGATTTGTTTAATACTTTGGTTACTACATGATTCCATATGTGTTATTTCATTGTTTTGATGTCTTCACTATTATTATACAATGTAGAAAATAGTAAAATAAAGAAATACCCTTGAATGAGTAGGTGTGTCCAAACTTTTGACTGCTACTGTGTATATTTAACATAATATATGGGGGATTGGAAAATATGCAGACAATTACACTGATAGAAGCCACAATCTATTTGCAATATTAAAGCTGATCTAACCCTTTAAAAAAATGTTGAGCTTAGTGCCACTGTTGATGAGAGTCACATGAAAAAGGTCCTGACTTTTCAAACATTTTCTTGGTTTCCTACATTGCCGGGACATTCTGGTGACTTGTGGTCCTGATAATGAACACACACACACTCACACACACACGCCTCACCTCTATACACAAGCAGCTGGGCTCTCCCTTCTCAGCGACGACACACTCTCTTCCTGCTCCACAAAACACATTGGCACACACTTTACTCTTACTCTGCACCTCCTGAGGAAAGAGAAAACACACATTGTTAGTGCTGAAAACAAACACACAGCTTCGGCACATGAGCACACTGTCAGCACAAACACACACAGATGGGTAGTACTTCTGTTACATGTATTTTAAATAGGTATTATAATTACTTCTGAGTATTCTGTATGTTGTATTGCACTGGGCTGAACTTACATTCCAATGTATTTTATAAGAAGATACATTGGAATGCTGTACTTTGTATCCTATTTCTTTATAGCTAACTAAATATAAATATATTTGTAAAAATGTATAATTTCAAAGAATGCTGTGTATTACTCGAATGATCTCCACCCCAAAACAAGGCCAATGACAATACCCAGTGTGCTTTGTAATTTTCACATATACATTTAGGTAATTTAGCAGATGCTCTTATCCAGAGTGAAAACTCATTCAACTAAGGTATATAAATAACAACATATCACAGTCATAGAAAGTAAGAAGTTTCTGAAACCGTTAATGAGAATGTTGTTGCTGTTCTACAAAATACATGTATAGTAATTAAGTACAATACTTTGCAGAAGTATATTATATTTAATTTTGATACATTGGTCTTTAGGGGCATTTGCAGTTGTATTTTGTTGTATATGCATGCACACACCCCCACAAACACACACACAGGAAAAAATATGGCATTTACATGTCTCAGACACAAGGCGTCACTGTTGCCCCATTCTCAGAAGAGCCAGTGTTCTTCAGAATAGAATGAGTGGTTTCACATGTAGGGTTTGTAGGAGTTTCAGTGGGCTCCTATCACACTCCCTATCAGGATACTATCAGTTTCGCTGGCGCAATCACATGAAAGAGACAGCATAACTCAGAACCCCTCAGGAACCACAACAAAACATTCAGCAAACACACACACGCGCACAAAAACAAGCACACAAACGCACACACGCACACACTGTAACAAATTGCTTGTGAATTTACAGCCAAAAATTTACAGCTATCTACTGTAATTATATATTAATGTACAGTACTGTAAAGAGCAACACATTATGGGGGCTCAACGGCATTCCACTACACTGCTATACAATTTTACAGTAAAGCACAGTATTACCTGTTCTGCTGTATATTCACAGCAACATACTGTGCATTATGGTGTATTTTGGTAAAATGTTGTTGGAAGGGAAAGAATCGCTGGCTCCTTAACATATTTAGAGCCATGCCTTGTAAGGGGCTATATTTGTTGCACCTGTTCGTGAGAATACTGTACTAATTGAACTGATATGTGGTATTACTGGCCTAATAGTGGCAAACAAATATACAAACATGCATGCTGATAACTGCCTTACTAGAGGGGCACAATTTTTGTTACAAACTCCCAGAAGACACGGTGGCTATCTCATTGCCATGACAACGGGTAATTGTCCTTAAATGGGGCCAAAGCAGTTCCCTTCCAACAGAGCACAGACAGGTTCTCTCTATCTCTACCTGAGTGAAGGTCTCTCACATTAATTCCTGTTTGTGGCAGCTGTTAGTTACCATGTCAACTACGTCATGCTCACCTCAAGAAACGACATAGTGTAAACAGGAAGTGGCCTGTAGTAAAAGCCTTAGCCAACACAATGTGGTGATAGAGACAATTCTTATATTAGTAATAAGTCAGTTAAGAACAAATTCTTATTTACAATGACAGCCTACAAGAGCCAAACCTGGACCAATTGTTTGCCACCCTATGGGACTCCCAATCACAGCTGGTTGTGATACAGCCTGGATTGGAACCAGGGTGTCTGTAGTGACGCCTCTAGCACTGAGATGCAGTGCCTAAGACCGCTGCGCAACTCGGGAACTTGAGTGTAGTGTACTGATTCGTGATGGCATCGCTGTGGGGACCGAAATTCTCCAAAAGTCCCCACAAGGATAGTTAAACAAGGAAAATGTCTCCCTTGTGGGGCCATTTCCCACATCCCCATGAGGACAAAGGCTATTTTAAGCTGATGGGTTAGGCTTAGGTTTAAAATTAGGGTTAGAAATAACATAAGGGTAAGGGGTTAGTGGTTAGGTTTGGGTTACGGTTAGGGGTTTGGGGTTAGGGACAATATGATCTTTAATGTAAATACATTCTAGGTCACCACAAGGATAGAAGAGCTGTGTGTGTGAATAGTAGGAAAATACGAACTGTATATGTATTCTGTGGAGAAGATATGACCTCATACAGAACACACACAAACAGTCTTTGGTTTTGTTCATTCTCTTTATACTTGTAAATGTTTCTATTGCTCTTTCTTTCCATTGTTTCTCTATTTCTGTGCCTTTGTCTCTCCTGAAACAAGGGCAGTATACTTGCCAAGTCCAGTTCATTATGAGCAACAGGCCAGCCAATCACCAGCTGCCAAGCACAGCTCTGGGAGTAGCCTTACAGCCCTCCCAACTACCCCCTCCCTCCCCATTTTCACTGTGTGTGTGTGAGTGTGTGTGTGTTTAAAACAGGGTGTATCCACATCTGGAGTCTGAGCTGTGTTTTCCTTTGGGTCCGTTCCCATGGTCTATGTAATTCTTACCCCACCCCCTCCTCGGGTACCCTGTTCTTCGCTCTCCTCCCTCCCCTGTGTGTTGTGTTAGCGCGTGCGTGTGGGTGAGTCATGGAATGTGGGAGAAATCCCTGAAGGCTCCTGTGACCTGCCATCTCTCCAATCAGCCTTTAGGAAGCTAATGACAGGCTAACATGGAGGTCATATGGGGGCAATACAGCCTGTTGTAGTGTACCAACTACTGACCCTTACCTGAGAGAGAGAGAGAGGAGGGGGCTAAACAGCCTATTGTAATGTACCAACTACTGACCCTTACCTGAGAGAGAGAGGAGGGGGCTAAACAGCATATTGTAATGTACCAACTACTGACCCTTACCTGAGAGAGAGAGAGAGAGGAGGGGGCTAAACAGCCTATTGTAATGTACCAACTACTGACCCTTACCTGAGAGAGAGAGGAGGGGGCTAAACAGCATATTGTAATGTACCAACTACTGACCCTTACCTGAGAGAGAGAGGAGGGGGCTAAACAGCCTATTGTAATGTACTAACTACTGACCCTTACCTGAGAGAGAGAGGAGGGGGCTAAACAGCATATTGTAATGTACCAACTACTGACCCTTACCTGAGAGAGAGAGGAGGGGGCTAAACAGCCTATTGTAATGTACTAATGTACTAACTACTGACCCTTACCTGAGAGACAACCATTTGGTGGAAAGGCATATACACACACACACACACACACACACAACCCTGTTTGGTGTAAAAGTTAAAACACACTCACACATCCCCCTTCCACACAAACCACAGCTGAGGTCATACTATAATACTTCTTCAAATGCCTCCCTGAGGGTTGGTGGAGTAGTGGTCCATTCAGACAGTTAGCTACAGATGGCCAGAGACCAGAGAGAGGAGCCTGTTGAAACCTGCAGTCTATCTCTCTCTGATAACCCTAGCAGAGTAATGGATGTGCTGATGTTGCTTAGTTTAGTCTAGCTCCAGCTACACCTCTCCAAATATCGCCTGCAGGACCACCTTTCATTTTAGCTAAGAGAGAGCAGTTTTTGTTCCACCAGCTCTGAATGGGTAGTTTCTATGGTGACAGGGGATGTGAGGCTCAGAGAGACGCATGTCTTACTGTCCTATTGACAGGGAGAAGGTCAAGCATCACCTAGGATTACAGTCATACCAGAAATATATACATTCATATACACAACTAGCATACACATGCATGCATGCACACACACACTGAGGCTCTTAAAATATTGAGTTAAGTAATGGCCTTTGTTTATTTGAACTGATAACGTAAAACACAATCTGTCCAATCTGAGCCAATAGCAGCCAAGAGCTGTCTGGGTGATTAATGATTGGCCAATAATAAACCCCCAACTGAGCCAATCGGAAATCAGAGCTGTCTGAGTGTGATTAATGATTTGCTTATGAATGTATATTGATCAGCCTTTAAACATTTTGAGGCACTACAATCTCACTAGTCCCTTCCTTCATATCTCCTTTCTATCTCCAGGTGAGGGAAGTGTATTCAGACATCACAGCTCTTCTCTACCATTCTCCGTCACTCTAAGCCATGTAATACATTTTTATTAGAAATGAAAAGCTGAAATGTCTGGAGTCAGTAAGTATTAAACCCATTTGTTATGGCAAGCCTAAAACAAATTAGGACTAAATATTTGCTTAACAAGTCAAATAATAACTCACACCTATTTATCCTGATTTTTTAATGACTACCTCATCTTTGTACCCAACATGTACATTTATTTACACATAAAATATTGACACGGTCTCTCAGTCGAGCAGTGGTTTTTTAAATATATCTTTCTCCCCAATTTCGTGATATCCAATTACGATCTTTTCTCATTGCTGCAACTCCCCAACGGGCTCAGGAGAGGCGAAGGTTGAGCCAAGCATTCCTCGAAACACCAAACCGCTCTTTTGAACACCCGCCCGCTTAACCCGGAAGCCAGCCGCACCAATGTGTCGGAGGAAACACTGTTCAACTGACGACCGGTATCAGCCTGCAGGCGTCCGGCCCGCCACAAGGAGTCGCTAGAGCGCGATGAGCCAAGTAAAGCCCCCACAGCCAAACCCTAACCCGGACGGTGCTGGGCCAATTGTGTGCCGCCCTATGGGACTCTCGGTCATGACTGATTGTGACACTGCCCGGGATCGGACAAAGTTTCAACCACGAAGACCATGGAGTTTTTCCAATGCCTCACAAAGAAGGGCACCTATTGGTGGATGGGTAAAAATAAAACAAAATCAGACATAGAATATTCCTTTGAACATGGTGAAGTTATTAATTACACCTTGCATGGTGTACCAAAACAACCAGTCACTACAAAGATACAGGCATCCTTCCTAACGAAGTTGCCGGAGAGGAAGAAAACCTCTCAGGGATTTCACCATGAGGCCAATGGTGACTTAAAAATATAATGCCTGTGATAGGCAAAAACTGAGGATGGATCAACAACATTGTAGTTACTTCACAATACTAGTCTAATTGACAGATTGAAAAAAATGACGACTGTACAGAATAAGAATATTCCAAAACATGCATCCTGTTTGCAATTAACACCAAAGTAAAACTATAAAAAATGTGGCAAAGAAATGTACTTTATGTCTTGAATACAGAATACAAAGTGTTATGTTTAGGACAAATCCAACACAACACATCACTGAGTGCCACTCTTCATAGGAAGAAAATTACTGATGGGAGAAGGAGAGGACAGAGAGGGAGAAATGATAGGAATTGAGCCGTAGAAAAAGAGTCAGAAACTGGAAGAAAAAGTGGGGATGGGTGAGAGGTCTGAACTTGACTTTATGTCCTGAACACAAAGAGTTACGTTTGGGGCAAATCCAATATGTCACAGAGTACCACTCTTCATATTTTCAAGCATGGTGGTGGCTGCATCATGTTATGGGTATTTTTTTAAATTAACTAGGCAAGTCAGTTAAGAATAAATTCTTATTTTCAATGACAGCCTAGGAACAGTGGGTTAACTGTCTTGTTCAGGGGCAGAATGACAGATTTTTACCTTGTCAACTCAGGGATTCAATCTTGCAACCTTTCGGTTACTAGTCCAACACTCTAACCACTAGGCTACCTGCCACCCCATGCTTGTCATCGGCAAGGACTAGGGAGTGTTTTTAGGATAAAAAGAAACAGAATAGAGCTAAGCACAGGTAAAATCCTAGAGGAAAACCTGGTACAGTTGGCTTTTCAACAGACATTGAGAGACAAATTCACCTTTCAGCAGGGCAATAACCTAAAACACAAGGCTAAATATACACTGGAGTTACATACCAAGACAACATTGAATGTTCCTGAGTGGCCTAGTTACAGTTTTGACTTATACTGAAACTCTATGGCAAGACTTGAAAAAAAAAATGCTGATATTGTACAATCCAGGTGTGGAAATCTCTTAGAGACTTATCCAGAAAGACTCACCTGCTGTATTCACTGCCAAAGCCCATTCTAACATGTAAGTACTCAGGGGTGTGAAAACTTATGTAAATTAATTATGCTGTATTTCATTTTCAATACATTTGCAGAAATGTCTAAAAACATGTTTTCACTTCGTCACTATGGGTTATTGTGTGTAGATGTGTGAGAAAAAAAATATTGAATACATTTTGAATTCAGGTTGTCATGTAATAAAATGTGGAATACGTTGAGGGGTATGAATACTTTCTGAAGGCACCGTATGCCCATATAAAACATATAAGTAATATACATACAGTACCAGTCAAAGTTTGGAAACACCTACTCATTCCAGAGTTTTTCTTTAGTTTGACTATTTTCTACATTGTAGAATAATAGTGAAGACATCAAAACTATGAAATAACACATATGGAGTCATGCAGTAACCCCAAAAATGTTAAACAAATCTAAATATATTTTATATTTGAGATTCTTCAAAGGAGCCACCCTTTGTGGGGCATCAGTCTTCATAATAATGTTCATTGATGAAATGTGCAACCCCATGAATAGCAAGTGTTGATGTGTGAAGAGGTCATCTCTGTAGTAATGTTAATGCATGTATGAATTAATAATGAATATTAACATTTACTCTTCTCATTCCAGTTGTGGATTTTCTTCTTTTTTTGCAGAGTTCACAACCTACTACACTTGTGAGAAACAAGTTTTGGTTTATTTAATAAATAAATAAATACATGTTAATTGTCTTATATTTGGAGTGCTCAGTGTGAGCAATGAGACTCTGTCTGGTTTCTCTGATAATGTTGAGGGAGCACGCTCCTGAGCATGTGTCTGATTTCTCTGTCCTGATAAAGTTGAGGGAGCGCGCTCCTGAGCACGCATAGCAGTACCTGGCAAACTGCTCGGAAAATGTTTGTTTTTTAACATCCATAGCGAATTATAATATATTATAATTAGAGTTCCTCACAGTAAGCTATTTAAAAATAATATGAAAAAAAACAACCATTCAGTTTTCAAACAATTAAGTATGTTTTCAAAATGCATTTGGCTTCAAGCTCACATTGTAAAGTGGTGGGTAATGCGCTGATAGTCTGTTGCATGCACTTGAATGGTGAACGAGCCAGGCTTCAATTACCAGTTGAGAAATAACAATAGTAGGCCTAGCTTTTTTTAACCGTGCACCAAAACAGTTTTCTAACACAATTGCATTCAGAATGGTTGCCAATGAATGAGCTTATAAAAGCACATCTTTTATTCCAGCAGCAACAAGCTGAGGAGCTGCAGGAGAAATCCAGCTCAAAATAGGCTCTGTATGCTGTGCACATGTGATAGTTGTGTTGGATCAATGATACATGATGACTAACGAAAATACACACAGGCCAATTTTATTACAATATATTATGCAAATTGACCTATAGATCGATAAGCATGATGGTCAAATGTATTTACATCGACTGGTATTTACATCGATGAATAAAAAGCATTATTTTGCATTGGGATTTATTTTTCACCTGGTCATTTTTTGGCCGGCAACAGTTTTATTTATCGGCTAAAAATGTTTTTCTCTAAAAGCCAGCAATTGCCGGCTAACGGAAACCCTGGCGGCCTGCGAGCCTGCAAACACAGATCATTAGAGCAGGAAGTATGATATAACGTAGCACCATAATAGCACCGTATATGGAATGGGAGGTGACATAGTTAGAAGAAACCAGTGTACACCCACACTTCACAGTGGGGGTTTAATTTCATAAAATGGGATTACTTCTGCAACTGGTTTACTTTCTCGTTGGACGCGTGCTTCCACGTGCACATTTGTGTGTAATGATCCACTTAGTCAGCAGTTCGATTGATGCTTCCTGTTGTGGGGTCACTTTCCCACCTCCATTAGTCCCTTCCCAGGATGCACCACTGCACTCATTAGCATACAGAACATTGATAGCCAGTTTAAAGCAAGGATAAAACCCATCCCCCGACTCCTTCTCTGCTCTCTCTCTTTTCACCTGCAACAGAATCTGTAACTACCTTTAAAACAACAGTATTGCTAACCGCAACCACAGTAAAAGGCCAGTGAGATTAGTGTTAATCAATGCTATACTTAAGCAATAAGGCATGACGGGGTGTGGTATATATGGCCAATATACCACGGCTAAAGGCTGTTCTTACGAACAATGCAACGCGGAGTGCCTGGATACAGCAGTTAGTCGTGGTACTGTACATTGGCCATATACCACAAACCCCCAAGGTGCCTTATTGCTATTATAAACTGGTTACCATCGTAATTAGAGCAGTAAAAATAAATGTTTTGTCATACCCATGGTATACGGTCTGATATACCACGGCTGTCAGCCAATCAGCATTCAGTGCTCAAACCACCCAGTTTATAATTTGAATTAACAAACCAATGCCCATACACATACACCCCTTTACAGAAATGTGTAAGGGGAGTTTAAACATAATGGCTCACAGACTCTCTACAGCCCATGGATGACATCATGCCTATACACCCCTCCCAATGAAACATTCATAGCTCTCAGACACATGTTTCTTATTAAACTCCAACAGGGGGGAGGGGGGTGGAAAGGAGAGCGAGGGGAAAAAAGAGCATGAAGGAAAGGTACTGTACATACTGTAGGGAACAAGAGAGGGTAAGAATATGAATAAAAGGGAGCGTGGCAAAATAATCTGAAGAGAGAGGGAGAAAGAGGAAGGGAGGGAGGAAAAGAGTCAGACCAAGAGGGGAAGAGAGAACAAGTAGAAATTGGTTGGGTGCTCAACTGTGCCTCTGTCAATGTCTATTGGGGTTTCTCCGGAGCCAAAATCTCATAAATATCTGGGTAAGAGGGACGTTCCCCCAAACTCCCTCCTCCGTCCCCGTTTCCTATATCCCTCCCCTCCCTGCTTCTCTACACAACTCCCAGCCTCCCCAGGGTTGTCCTAGCCTATGCACACAACTCAGACCCAGTCCAAACCAGGCCAGAGAGAGAGAGAGAGAAGAGAGGAGAGGACCTCTGCTCGGCTAAGGGACACATTGGAGGATAGCCCAGAGGAAAAAATACTTTACAGTTTTAATTAGAACGTTTTATAATCATTTGGAGGAATATTTGTTTTCAACGACAGCTCCTTAATTTCTAAATGTCTACTTATAATTATCCTGAAACTGACCTGTATCCTACAAAGACTGCATATCGATCTTCACACTTTTGAGCCTAAGTTCCAACTAATCAGGCTTTCATCATACCTTTACTCCACTGAGTTCTTTTTAAAGGAGTTATGGAGGGAACCCCTGCTGAGCGACCAGTAGTGAACTGAAATGACTTGCAGTGCATTAGACACCACACTACAGCATGACAGGGATTTCTCATCCTCCTCTGAGATGAAACGCCTGGTTCCTATTCCATGCATTTATATTGGAGTGAGAGAGGAGTGATGTAGCTGTGATGAGGAAACAGGGTAATATAGGAAACAGCTACAGAGAGAAATGACATCCATACACACAGGCTCTCTGGTCGTCTTTGTTCCATACACATTGGCCGTGTCTGAATACTTGTACTTGCGTTCTAAATAGCAGGCATTTTGGGTATCTGAAATAAAACATTTGAAATGAAATGCATTTTTTTCAGTATGTGTCACGTCTACTCCCGCTCCTCCCCTCTGGTAGTCGATCTCCATCGGTACTGGCATCCATCATTACGCGCACCTGCACGTCATCATGAGGCACACCTGGACTCCGTTTCCTCACTTATTAATGTCCCTATATCTGGCACACCCTTAGGTTCTCTCCCCATTCAGTATTGTGTCTGTGTCTAGGTTAAGACGCCACTACGATGTTGTTTTGGTCCATGTTTGTTGGTTTATTAAACCTGCTTCTCGACTCTTAGCGTCTTCTTTACAATACGCTTTAAATACCAGGATGTCATACTCATTTAGGCTTTTCAGCTAGTAGAATTCACTGGACATTATTGAGGAAGGGAATTGTCTTTCCAGACCCACATGTTTTACAACAGCTGATTATCTGATTATCTTAAAAAAAAACAGAATGCCAGGAATCAACGCAATTGCACAATTGACTACACATCTCAGTATGTATGAGACAGTATGTTGACATTTTTTTGCTTACTGCATTCGTTTTTACTAAACAATACATTCTAAATAGTATGCAGTACGATTAGTACATAGTATGTCATTTTAGGAAGTAGTAGGCGAGACAGACTTCGGACATGGCCACAGACCGGTGTTTGTGTCTGGTTCTCTGGCCAAATGGAGCGAGAGAAAATACCATCGTGTATTGATCTGTATTTGTTTCTTGGAGATGTTGTTTTCTTATGCACGTATCTGGAATGGAATCCTGTGTGATGTCATTATAAAGCTGCACATTCCATATCCCTTAAGTCCATGAGATTCAAGATCGTGTCAAAAAGGAACAGAAAACAAAGACAAATGGAGAGAGAGGGTGAGATGGGGGAAAGAGAGAAAGGGTGAGAGAGGTAGGGTGAGAGAGCAAGAGGGAGGGAGAGAGAGCAAGAGGGAGGGAGAGAGAGAAACAGAGCAAGGGTGAAAGAGAGAAAGGGTGAGAGAGGTAGGGTGAGAGAGCAAGAGGGAGGGAGAGAGAGAAAGAGGGAGGGAGAGAGAATGCGAGAGAGATGAAATCAGGGAGAGAGAGCTGTAGAAAGGGATAGAGAAAAAGAAATAGCAAACGAAACACTGAGAAGAAAAGAGTGAAAGAAAAAAAATAATGAAAGCTGTTAGTCAGGAAGTTGTCATGGCCTGAGCTTATAGGCACATCTGCTGGCTGTTACAATGTCACCAAGAAAATAAAGTCCCTAGAACAGAGTGCCACCAATTGGCCCATCGTCGTCCGGGTTAGGGGAGGGTTTGGCCGGCAGGGATGTCCTTGTCCCATCTCGCACCAGCGACTCCTGTGGCAGACCAGGCGCAGTGCATGCTGACACGGTTGCCAGCTGTATGGTGTTTCCTCCGACACATTGGTGCGGCTGGCTTCCGGGTTAAGTGGGCATTGTGTCAAGAAGCAGTGTGGCTTGGTTGGGTTGTGTTTCGGAGGACGCAAGGCTCTCGACCTTCGCCTCTCCCGAGTCCGTACGGGAGTTGCAGCGATGAGACAAGACTGTAATTACCAATTGGATACCACGAAATTAGGCAGAAAAACAAAATCAGAGTGCCACCACTGCCCAACCTAACCCAGTGGGCACATGGCACAGTCAGGACAATGACACCTCTGTCCTGTTGCCTCCATTTCCATTGCTAAATCCAAGGAGGAGGCTTCTCTTTCTTTCTCTGTCCATCTCTCTTGTGCTGATTTTGTGTCGAACTTTCATTATCCATACCCTCACCTTTCCTTCTTTCCTGTCTCCCTCTTTATGTGAAAATCTCTTATTTTTGTTGTAAATTATCCTTTCTCTCCTTCCCAGCCCCCCACCTTGCCCCTCTCTCCCTTATCCTCCCTTCTCAATCCCTCTCTCTCTCCCCTTCTCTCCACCACACTTCTCTCCCTGCCTGTTCTTGGCAGCCCTCCAGTCTGTCTGGGTGGGAGGGCTCAGACCCAGGCCCAGACCAGAGGAATTGGTAGTTTCCCTGCCCCAGACACTACTCCCTCCATGGGGCCACAGTCAGGGCCAGTGGCTGAAAGTGTGTTTGGCAAAGGAAGTGGGCCTGTTTGCAGACCTCTACAGTATAGGTTGGAATATGTAGAATGGACAGCCATTTTGGGGACTGGAATGTTCAGATGCATGTTGGAGACCACGGTTATCATCAAAGTTCAATACACTGTGTCAATTCAAGTGTTCCGCCGAGTCGGATAGGTCCGTGTTCATTTTCTACATTGAAGTATTGTGTCATAAACCATTTCATATTGAAGCTGCACTGAAATTAGGCTGTGTGTGTCTCCCAGGGCTCTGCTTGGTATTAATTGCCCGCCAATTTGGGCCCGATGTTTGGGCATGCTGCCAAGTGCTATCTTTGTGCCTGGTCCTATCCCACGACACACACACGAGATGGAGATAGCTACAGAAAAGAGAGGCTGGAGAGAGAGAGAGAGAGGATGGTGTTATAAAGCAACCATAGGAGGCAGTGAGGCATGACGTCTTTGTACCGCGTGTGTTTCTGTGTCTCTGATGAGGATAAGAGAGCAGTACAGCTGGTTAATGAGGATTCCTTTCATGACTAGACAAGAGTGAGGAGATCACACAACATGGCCATAAAACACTGGCACACACTCTGTCTCTCTCAATTCAATTCAAAGGGCTTTATTGGCATGGGAAACATACGTTTACATTGCCAAAGCAAGTGAAATAGATATCAAACGAAAGAGAAATAAACAATAAAAAATGAACAGTAAACATTACACTTACAAAAGTTTCAAAGGAATATTATGTCTATGTACAGTGTTGTAACGATGTGCTAACGTGACCCGATTCAGGAAACTAGGCATATGTCGCAAGTCATGACTTCACAGGAGAGCTGTTTGAACATAAAACATTTATTTTTATCAAAATGTGTTTCTTGGCAGAAATGCCTTCTCGAACATGTGAAGTTCATGTGCCTTAATATCAAACTTGTATTCCATCTGTAAATACAAATACAATTGTTAAATTACGAGCCTAGTTAGTTTAGTTTCAGATATGACACATTTCTAATTTTGACAGAACGTGGCCTAATTTCAAGTGTACTGTTAGCTAGCTAACGTTAGCTGGCTGGGTCGCTAGGTAACGTTGTGTATGATCTTATTCTTCGTATCTCAGACACATTTGCTTGACTAGTTATAGCCATAGAACCTAAATGCAGATTCAGGTAGGGTAGTAACATCAAAGGGTAGTAACGTCAAGAGTTGTGATCATGGTCCATTGTTTAGCTAGCTAGCTACATGTCTTAACAAAAGACATGAACGCTCAACACCAGTTGAATATTTATTTGCAAGTTGAGAACAAGTTCTCATTTACAATTGCGACCTGGCCAAGATAAAGCAAAGCAGTTCGACACATACAACAACACAGAGTTACACATGGAGTAAAACAAACATACAGTCAATAATACATTAGAAAAATAAGTCTATATATAATGTGAGCAAGTGAGGTGAGATAAGGGAGGTAAAGGCAAAAAAAGGCCATGGTGGCGAAGTAAATACAATATAGCAAGTAAAATACTGGAATGGTAGATTTGCAGTGGAAGAATGTGCAAAGTAAAGTTAGAAATAATGGGGTGCAAAGGAGCAAAATAAATAAATGCCGTAGGGAAAGAGGTAGTTGTTTGGGCTAAATTATAGATGGGCTATGTACAGGTGCAGTAATCTGTCAGCTGCACTGACAGCTGGTGCTTAAAGCTAGTGAGGGAGATAAGTGTTTCCAGTTTCAGAGATTTTTGTAGTTCGTTCCAGTCATTGGCAGCAGAGAACTGGAAGGAGAGGCGGCAAAAGGAAGAATTGGTTTTGGGGGTGACCAGAGAGATATACCTGCTGGAGCGCGTGCTACAGGTGGGTGCTGCTATGGGGACCAGAGATAAGAGACCAGCTGAGATAAGGGGGGACTTTACCTAGCAGGGTCTTGTAGATGCGCTGGAGCCAGTGGGTTTGGCGACGAGTATGAAGCGAGGGCCAGCCAACGAGAGCGTACAGGTCGCAGTGGTGGGTAGTATATGGGGCTTTGGTGACAAAACGGATGACACTGTGATAGACTGCATCCAATTTATTGAGTAGGGTATTGGAGGTTATTTTGTAAATTACATCGCCGAAGTCGAGGATCGGTAGGATGGTCAGTTTTACAAGGGTATGTTTGGCAGCATGAGTGAAGGATGCTTTGTTGCGACATAGGAAGCCAATTCTAGATTTAACTTTGGATTGGAGATGTTTGATGTGAGTCTTGAAGGAGAGTTTACAGTCTAACCAGACACCTAGGTATTTGTAGTTGTTCACATATTCTAAGTCAGAGCCATCCAGAGTAGTGATGTTGGACAGGCGGGCAGGTGCAGGCAGTGATCAGTTGAAGAGCATGCATTTAGTTTTACTTGTATTCAAAAGCAATTGGAGGCCACAGAAGGAGAGTTGTATGGCATTGAAGCTCGCCTGGAGGGTTGTTAACACAGTGTCCAAAGAAGGGCCAGAAGTATACAGAATAGTGTCGTCTGCGTAGAGGTGGATCAGAGACTCACCAGCAGCAAGAGCAACATCATTAATGTATACCGAGAAGAGAGTCGGTCCAAGAATTGAACCCTGTGGCACACCCATAGAGACTGCCAGAGGCCCAGACAACAGACCCTCCGATTTGACACACTGAACTCTATCAGAGAAGTACAGTGCCTTGCGAAAGTATTCGGCCCCCTTGAACTTTGCGACCTTTTGCCACATTTCAGGCTTCAAACATAAAGATATAAAACTGTATTTTTTTTGTGAAGAATCAACAACAAGTGGGACACAATCATGAAGTGGAACGACATTTATTGGATATTTCAAACTTTTTTAACAAATCAAAAACGGAAAACTTGGGCGTGCAAAATTATTCAGCCGCCTTAAGTTAATACTTTGTAGCGCCACCTTTTGCTGCGATTACAGCTGTAAGTCGCTTGGGGTATGTCTCTATCAGTTTTGCACATCGAGGGGCTGAATTTTGTCCCCATTCCTCCTTGCAAAACAGCTTGAGCTCAGTGAGGTTGGATGGAGAGCATTTGTGAACAGCAGTTTTCAGTTTTTTCCACAGATTCTCGATTGGATTCAGGTCTGGACTTTGACTTGGCCATTCTAACACCTGGATATGTTTATTTTTGAACCATTCCATTGTAGATTTTGCTTTATGTTTTGGATCATTGTCTTGTTGGAAGACAAATCTATCCGTCCCAGTCTCAGGTCTTTTGCAGACTCCATCAGGTTTTCTTCCAGAATGGTCCTGTATTTGGCTCCATCCATCTTTCCATCAATTTTAACCATCTTCCCTGTCCCTGCTGAAGAAAAGCAGGCCCAAACCATGATGCTGCCACCACCATGTTTGACAGTGGGGATGGAGTGTTCAGGGTGATGAGCTGTGTTGCTTTTACGCCAAACATAACGTTTTGCATTGTTGCCAAAAAGTTCAATTTTGGTTTCATCTGACCAGAGCACCTTCTTCCACATGTTTGGTGTGTCTCCCAGGTGGCTTGTGGCAAACTTTAAACAACACTTTTTATGGATGTCTTTAAGAAATGGCTTTCTTCTTGCCATTCTTCCATAAAGGCCAGATTTGTGCAATATACGACTGATTGTTGTCCTATGGACAGAGTCTCCCACCTCAGCTGTAGATCTCTGCAGTTCATCCAGAGTGATCATGGGCCTCTTGGCTGCATCTCTGATCAGTCTTCTCCTTGTATGAGCTGAAAGTTTAGAGGGACGGCCAGGTCTTGGTAGATTTGCAGTGGTCTGATACTCCTTCCATTTCAATATTATCGCTTGCACAGTGCTCCTTGGGATGTTTAAAGCTTGGGAAATCTTTTTGTATCCAAATCCGGCTTTAAACTTCTTCACAACAGTATCTCGGACCTGCCTGGTGTGTTCCTTGTTCTTCATGATGCTCTCTGCGCTTTTAACGGACCTCTGAGACTATCACAGTGCAGGTGCATTTATACGGAGACTTGATTACACATAGGTGGATTGTATTTATCATCATTAGTCATTTAGGTCAACATTGGATCATTCAGAGATCCTCACTGAACTTCTGGAGAGAGTTTCCTGCACTGAAACTAAAGGGGCTGAATAATTTTGCACGCCCAATTTT
Source organism: Oncorhynchus kisutch (assembly GCF_002021735.2). Lineage (NCBI taxonomy): Eukaryota > Metazoa > Chordata > Actinopteri > Salmoniformes > Salmonidae > Oncorhynchus > Oncorhynchus kisutch. The sequence continues at coordinate 24,871,338 of NC_034199.2, forward strand.
TCAGTTTTTGATTTGTTAAAAAAGTTTGAAATATCCAATAAATGTCGTTCCACTTCATGATTGTGTCCCACTTGTTGTTGATTCTTCACAAAAAAATACAGTTTTATATCTTTATGTTTGAAGCCTGAAATGTGGCAAAAGGTCGCAAAGTTCAAGGGGGCCGAATACTTTCGCAAGGCACTGTAGTTGGTGAACCAGACGAGGCAATCATTTGAGAAACCAAGGCTGTCAAGTCTGCCGATGAAGATGTGGTGATTGACAGAGTCGAGAGCCTTGGCCAGGTCAATGAATACGGCTGCACAGTACTGTTTCTTATTGATGGCGGTTAAGATATCGTTTAGGACCTTGAGCGTGGCTGAGGTGCACCCATGACCAGCTCTGAAACCAGATTGCATAGCGGAGAAGGTATGGTGGGATTAGAAATGGTCGGTAATCTGTTTGTTGATTTGGCTTTCGAGGAACTTAGAAAGGCAGGGTAGGATAGATATAGGTCTGTAGCAGTTTGGGTCAAGAGTGTCCCCCCCTTGAAGAGGGGGATGACCGCAGCTGCTTTCCAATCTTTGGGAATCTCAGACAACACGAAAGAGAGAACCAAGGGCTATATCTGTTCCTGGTTCTAAATTTCTTGAATGGGGCATGCTTATTTAACAAAAGGCTAAACTGTGTTTCACTATATTTCACTTGTGATTTCATGAATATGAATATTTTCTAGTAATATTTTTGGGCCGTTGCGCTATGCTAATTAGTGTAGTTGATGACAATTCTCCCGGATCCGGGATGGGTAGTTCTAAGAGGTTTTAAGCATGTCCCAGTTTAGGTCGCCTAGCAGCATGAGCTCTGAAGATAGATGGGGGGGGCAATCAGTTCACATATGGTGTCCAGAGCACAGCTGGGGGCAGAGGGTGGTCTATAGCAGGCGGCAACGGTGAGAGACTTGTTTTTAGAGAGGTGGATTTCAAATTGTTTGGGTACAATACTTATTTTCCTCCATAATTTGCAAATTAATTAATTAAAAATCCTACAATGTGATTTTCTGGATTTTTTTTTCTCATTTTGTCTGTCATAGTTGAAGTGTACCTATGATGAAAATTACAGGCCTCTCTCATCTTTTTAAGTGGGAGAACTTGCACAATTGGTGGCTGACTAAATACTTTTTGCCCCACTATATATTCTTAATCCATTCCTTACTTAGATTTACGTGTATTTTGGGTATATGTTGTGAAACTGTTAGATATTACTTGTTAGATAAAACTGCACTGTCAGAGCTTGAAGCACAAGCATTTCGCTACACCCGCAATAACATCTGCTAAACATGTGTATGTGACCAATACATTTGATTTGGAAGGAGGTTAGGAAGTGCAGCTCTCTCTCTCTCTCCATGTGTGTGTCTTTGCGTGCATGCCTTCCTGCGTGTGTTTGTGTGGGTGTGTGTGTGAATGTAGAACTAGAACAATTAGAGCATTCCTGAGTAAAAATGACAGAGGACAGGCTGTACTGTACCCCATGTTCCAGCTCTGTTCACTCCTCCTTGGCATGGTATTTATAGCCCAGGCAGCACCTTCCAATGAGAGAACAGTCATCAACAGCTACACAGCATGGTGACATGGAGGCAGCCACTGTCAGCTCTAGTAAGGATATTACAGCTTGTGAGGCAGTTCCTCTACTTCGACTATAAAGTAGCCTGCTAAATGTAGTTTTGCACATTGCTAGTCACTAACATTCGTTAAGTGATTCTATGACCAATAAACACAAGAACATGTATTTGTTTATACAGTAGATCAAGTGAAAAACTAATTGCAAACCATCAGTATTCTAACATTTTGATCCTATGTCCTACATCATGTCCTTCAACTTTGAGAGTACACACTAAGAAAAGAGGATTCGTCAAGGGTTCTTTGGGAATTTGAGCCCTTCAATGGTTCTTTGCAGTTCACAAAAGGGTTCTTTGCTCTTTTAGTGATAATTAAAATATAGGGACGGCTGCTCATTGGAATAATTTGGGCCGTGTTTAGCACAAAGCTAAAAAAGCTTTTTGTGCAACCGTGATTGCGAGTGTCATTCCAGTTTATCTAATCTGTTATGTTATGTGATTGCATGCTATATATGACAATATATAGAGATGGTGTCTTGGGTAATACTCATGTATGGCCTTGTGTTAATTGAGAATGGTTGACAATATCAATGGTTCTCAATTCTCTCCTCGGGAATCTCCAGCAGTTCAAGATTTAGCACACCTGATTGAACTTGTACATTGCCATAACAATACCTATGGAATTTTAACAACATAATATGGATAACCAGCCCAAAAAAATGTGGGATCTTCAAAAGGATCTATAAAGAACCTTTGATATTGAGAATGGTTCTATAAAGAACCTTTGATATTGAGAATGGTTCTATAAAGAACTTTTCTTGCTAAAGAACCCAAAAGGGGTTGTAACCATAGCGGAACCCTTATTGGTGCTATTTAAACTCAGCAAATAAAGAACGTCCCTTTTTCAGGACCCTGTCTTTCAAAGATAATTGGTAAAAATCAAAATAACTTCACAGCTCTTCATTGTAAAGGGTTTAAACACTGTTTCCCATGCTTGTTCAATGAACCATAAACAATTAATGAACATGCACCTGTGGAACGGTCATTAAGACACTAACAGCTTACAAATGGTAGGCAATTAAGGTCATAGTTATGAAAACTTAGGACACTAAAGAGGCCTTTCTACTGACTCTGAAAAACACCAAAAGAAAGATGCCCAGGATCCCTGATCATCTGAGTGAATGTGCTTTAGGCGCTAAAGGGAGACAGGACGGACAGCTGATCATCCTCGCAGTGGCAGACCACGTGTAACAACACCTGCACAGGATCGGTACATCCGAACATCACACCTGCGGGACAGGTACAGGATGGCAACAATAACTGCCCGAGCTACACCAGAAACACACAATCCCTCCATCAGTGCTCAGACTGTCCACAATAGGCTGAGAGAGGCTGGACTGAGGGCTTGTAGACTGTTGTAAGGCAGGTCCTCACCAGTCATTACTGGCAAAAATATTGCCTATGGGCACAAACCCACCGTCGCTGGACCAGACAGGATTGGCAAAAAGTGCTCTTCGCTGACGAGTCGCAGCTTTGTCTCACCAGGGGTGATGGTCGGATTCGCATTTATCGTCGAAGGAAAGAGCGTTACACCGAGACCTGTACTCTAGAGCGGGATCGATTTGGAACTGGAGGGCCCATCATGGTCTGGGGAGGTGTGTCACAGCATCATCGGTCTGAGCTTGTTGTCATTGCAGGCAATCTCAACGCTGTGCGCTACAGGGAAAATATGCTCCTCCCTCATGTAGTACCCTTCCTGCAGGCTCATCCTGACATGACCCTCCAGCATGACAATGCCACCAGCCATACTGCTCGTTCTGTGTGTGATTTCCTACAAGACAGGAATGTCAGTGTTCTGCCATGGCCAGCGAAGAGCCCGGATCTCAATCCCATTGAGCACGTCTGGGACCTGCTGAATTGGAGGGTGAGAGCTAGGGCCATTCAGAAATGTCCGGGAACTTGCAGGTGCCTTGGTGGAAGAGTGGGGTAACATCTCACAGAAATAAATGGAAAATCTGGTGCAGTCCATGAGGAGGAGATGCACTGCAGTACTTAATGCAGCTGGTGGCCAAAACAGATACTGACTGTTACTTTTGATTTTGACCCCCCATTTGTTCAGGGACACATTATTCAATTTCTGTTAGTCACATGTCTGTGGAACTTGTTCAGTTTATGTCTCAGTTGTTGAATCTTGTTATGTTCATACAAATATTTACACATGCTACGTTTGCTGAAAATAAACGCAGTTGACAGTGAGAGGACGTTTCATTTTTTAGGACCTTTTTAATGGTTCTTTATAGCACCATACCTGTTCCATTTAGAACCTTATGAGCGTGGTTCTTTATATAACCTTCAAAAACATGTTATATATATAGCACCAAAAAGGGATTCACTGTGGTTACCAGTCAAATAGCCCTTATTTGGCATTAGACAGAACCATTTATTTTTTCCACTTTGTTGGGTTACAGCCTTATTCTAAAAATGTATTAAATTGTTTCTCCCCTCATCAATCTACACACAATACCCCATAATGACAAAGCAAAAACTGTTTTGAAATGGTTGCAAATGTAAAAAAAAAGAAAAAAAAATGAAATATCACATTTACATAAGTATTCAGACCCTTTCTTCAGTTGTTGGAGCACCTTTGGCAGCCTCAAGTATTTTTGGGGTATAACGCTACAAGCTCGGCACACCAGTATTTGGGGAGTTTCTTCCATTCTTCTCTGCAGATCCTTTCAAGCTCTGTCAGGTTGGATGGGAAACATTGTTGCACAACTGTTTTCAGGTCTCTACAGGTTCAAGTCCGGGCTCTGGCTGGGCCACTCAAGGACATCCAGAAACTTGTCCCAAAGCCACTCCTGCGTTGTCTTGTCTGTGTGCTTAGGGTCGTTGTCCTGTTGGAAGGTGAATCTTCGCCCCAGTCTGAGGTCCTGAGCACTCTGGAGCAGGTTTTCATCAAGGATCTCTCTACACTTTGCTCCGTTCATCTTTCCCTCATTTCAATCTTGGTTTCATCAGACCAGAGAATCTTTTTTCTCATGCTCTGAGAATCCTTAGGTGCCTTTTGGCAAACTCCAAGCGGGCTGTCATGTGACTTTTACTGAGGAGTGGCTTCCGTCTGGCCACGCTGCCATAAAGGCCTGATTGGTGGAGTGCTGCAAAGATGGGTGGCCTTCTCCACAGAGGAAATCTGGAGCTCTGTCAGTGTACATCAGGTTCTTGGTCACCTCCATGACCAAGGCCATTCTCCCCCGATTGCTCAGTTTGGCCGGTCGGCCAGCTCTAGGAAGAGTCTTGGTTGTTCTAAACTTCTTTCCATTTAAGAATGATGGAGGCCACTATGTTCTTGGGGACATTCAATGCTGCAGAATTTATTATAGTATCCTTCCCCAGATCTGTGCCTCAACACAATCCAGTCTCTGAGCTCTACGGACAATTCCTTTGACCTCATGGCTTGGTTTTTGCTCTGACAGCACTGTCAACTTATTATATAGACAGGTGTGTGCCTTTCCAAATCATGTCCAATCAATTGAATTTACCACAGGTGGACTCCAATCAAGTTGTAGAAACATCTCAAGGATGATCAATGGAAACAGGATGCATTTGAGCTCAATTTCGAGTCTTATAGCAAAGGGTCTGAATACGAATGTAAATAAGTTATATATGTTTGTTATTTTTAGAAATACATTTGCAAACATTTCTAAACACTTGTTTTCGCTTTGTCATTATGGGTTATTGTGTGTAGATTGATGAGGAAAACTTTTATTTCATACATTTTAGATAAAGCCTGTAATGTGGAAAAAGTCAAGGGGTCTGATTACTTTCCGAATGCACTGTATTTCGACTGTGTGTGAGTACAGAGGTTGTCTATCCACTGTGTGTGAGTACAGAGGTTGTCTATCCACTGTGTGTGAGTACAGAGGTTGTCTATCCACTGTGTGTGAGTACAGAGGTTGTCTATCCACTGTGTGTGAGTACAGAGGTTGTCTATCCACTGTGTGTGAGTACAGAGGTTGTCTATCCACTGTGTGTGTATAGAGAGGTTGTCTATCCACTGTGTGGGTATAGGGAGGTAGTATATCCACTGTGTGTGAGTAGAGAGTTAGTATATCCATTGTGTGTGAGTAGAGAGGTTGTCTATCCACTGTGTGTGAGTAGAGAGGTTGTCTATCCACTGTGTGTGAGTAGAGAGGTTGTCTATCCACGGTGTGTGTATAGGGAGGTAGTATATCCACTGTGTGTGTATAGGGAGGTAGTATATCCACTGTGTGGGTATAGGGAGGTAGTATATCCACTGTGTGTGTATAGGGAGGTAGTATATCCACTGTGTGTGTATAGGGAGGTAGTATATCCACTGTGTGGGTATAGGGAGGTAGTATATCCACTATGTGTGAGTAGAGAGGTAGTATATCCACGGTGTGCGAGTAGAGAGGTTGTATATCCACGGTGTGTGAGTAGAGAGGTAGTATATCCACGGTGTGCGAGTAGAGAGGTTGTATATCCACGGTGTGTGAGTAGAGAGGTAGTATATCCACTGTGTGTATTGGGAGGTAGTATATCCACGGTGTGGGTATAGGGAGGTAGTATATCCACTGTGTGTGAGTAGAGAGGTTGTCTATCCACTGTGTGTGTATAGGGAGGTAGTATATCCACGGTGTGTGAGTAGAGAGGTTGTCTATCCACTGTGTGTGAGTAGAGAGGTTGTATACTGTGTGTGGCGTTGAGCGCCATTGTTCGGTTTCTTTCCTGTATTTTCAAAGCCCGATCCAGCCGTGTTTCTAATAACTGAATGATCTACTGTGTTATTACACCGGCCAACATGGGTAATGCAATAACACAGGATGCCTGGAGAACAGAAAAGTGTGAGCGTGTGTGTGCCCCCACACACAGCCTTCGCATCTCACTCTCACAGTGTGTGTGTGTGTGTGGGAAACGTCCACATCATATTCACCAGATGCATCTCTCTCCTCAGTCTTCACATAGCCAGAGAGAATAGCCGTGAGCCCAGCCGTACTATATGCAAACACAGCCATTTCTTGCCTTAGGAAGTACCCAGAGGCATTCTCTCCTTCATAATAAATCTGGAGCCAGCTTTCACATTTTAATATCTTAGCATTCATATGTCAGCAATATAAAGAGCCATCAAACAGCAACACACACACACACACACTCTCACACTCGCACACACAAAACACATACACCTGAGGTACAGTATCCGCAGCTAAACTAACTAAACAATAGGGATTGAGACTTGAAATAATCAGTGAAGACCGCCATGCAGTGCAACATTTTAGTCTGCCTTCAAGGCACTGCATGGTCAATCTGACATCTGCATTCATACTAATTGCGCTTCACGGAGCAGCGTATAGCTGTTGAGGAGAGCTGTTGTGAAGGAAGTTGTCAAGGAAATGAATGTGTTTATACAAACTGCCCCCACCTACCAACAACCAATCATGTCAATGCGGAGCTATGCGGAGCCCTCTGCATTGTTAAAACATTTGGGAGGCGCAAGGCAATGCGGTACAGAGCTCAATTTGGCCTCTGCATGTCCCCGGAGGCGCTTCAATTGTGTCACACCCTCTATACAGAGCCTTCCGATCACATTTTCAGATCAAGCATAAATTGGTCTATAGTAAACTTTAAACTATATACAATACCAACACATTGTATAACTAAACAATCCTGAAGACCGCCTTAAGACGGTGTACTAGCAGGCCACTTTAACATTCCTACTGGGTCTGTCAATAGGCTGTATATTAGCAGGGTAATTACCCTTAAATTATATATGTCTTTATAATGCCTCTCCCACATATTCCACAGCCACATTCCACAAACTCTGGCCTGTACTCAGTCTTCTCAGTGCCAGATGTCACCAATGAGAGAGGTCACAGATCCAATAAAGACCCACACAAAGGGCCTTTTATCAGCAGGCAATGACAGGGGCAGCACTCGGAGGTCAGCAGAGGGCCTGGAGGTAGTAGCGCTGGTACTGATAGTGATGACTGTCTGGACATGTAATGCCAATGAGTAGAGGCTGACTTAGTTCACCCTGCAATCTCCCGCAAGTCTAGAGACAGAAATACAAAGAAACCTCAACCCAAAAGCTAACCTCTCCCAAACCTTGACCTATAATCTTAATCCAGAAATGAGGGTATTCCTGAAAAGCAAAGTAATTCCAAAGTAGCCTAATTCCTGAAAATCCTTGGAATTCCACAGTAATTCCTGAACATATTTGGAAATTCCAAAGTGTTTTCCACAATCTAACCCCGAAGCCCACAAGTGTTTGTCAGGGTTGGTGACAATTCTAATTGGTGTCAACTCAGGAAGATTTTTTTGTTATTCTTTTACATGAATAAATATATTTTGAATTTATTGAGAAGTCATTGAAAATAGACAACCTGTGTGCATGTGTGTGTGACAGTTCTAACTGTGTGGTTTCAAGAGACCTCACCTCCAACCACTTTAGGTTCAGTGTTTACTCAGGCATTACTTAGCACCACAGTGTGTGAGACCCACCCGGGTGAGTGACACACACACACACACACACACACACACACACACACACACACACACACACACACACACACACACACTGACCACCCAAACCCAACCCCAGCACAGCGAAAAGTCTTCCTGATCCCTGTATAGTTAGCTCAGCTGTCTATTAACCCTCTACACTCATACCCATATACGGTTGAAAGTTGCAGATTTGGACACTGATAAGTGCCTAAATTGGAATGTAGTGGCTGTATAGTAACATGCTAAGGGTGTCCGCTTCACAGGTCTGTATGAGTTTTGACTGATAGACATTCTGAACTTGAGCCCCTCACGCGACAAGAAGTTGCACCATCCCTCCCGATAATTGTGCAACTTTTTTGTTTTCTGAGTTAGGGAATTGCTGTAAATTACGAGGACTAGATATATTTTGAAAGATGAGACATTGAGGATTATAATAAATATCGCTTTGATGTCATACAAGCAAGTCAAACACCCGAGAGTCCAAAAGTGCACCGCACATTTCCATATCATCAAACTCATGTAATATACCGTGTCAACGTTTATGATCACTATGCTGGATGTCCAGTTACAAGACGACATGGCGTCATACCCTCGGTTGTCCTGTATTATGAAGAAAATTTGCCACGGACCACGCAAAATTACGATCTGCTTCTCCGAATTGCCTTGGGAATATTCGTATCATGTTACTGAATGCATAGTCAATGTAAATGCACATAACTTTTCTACAAACTGTTCCCCTTTACACTGAATAAAAATATAAACACGACGTGTAAATTGTTGGTCCCATGTTTCTTGAGCTGAAATAAAAGATCCCAGAAATGTTTCATATGCACAAAAAGCATATTTCTCTCATATTCTATGCAATATAGAATATCCCTGTTAGTAAGCATTTCTCCTTTGAAAAGATAATCCATCCACCTGACAGGTGTGGCACATCAAGAAGCTGATTAAACAGCATGATCATTACACAGGTGCACCTTGAGTGCTGGGCCACTCTAAAATGTGCAGTATTGTCACACAACACAATGCCACAGATGTTTTGAGGAGCGTGATTCCCTTATATGAACTGTAACTCAGTAAAATATTTGAAATTGTTGCATGTTGCGTTTATATTTTTGTTCAGTGTAATTTCTACCATTGTTATGCATTTCCATATCTCTTCTGCAAAATACAATTAAATGTACCCCTATCCATTTAGGCCAATTCCCACGAGTGTAAATAGTTAACTCTGTTTGATACCCATGGAGCCAAAGATAATAAAGAGTATCCTCGTTTGCTTGCAACAATATCACTTCATCAACTTAACAAACACTGAAAGAGGAAATTCACAGGATAGTGTGTGTTTGTGTGTGTGTGTGTGTTTGAGTGTGCGTTTGTGTGTGTGTGTGTGTGTGTGTGTGTGTGTGTGTGTGTGTGTGTGTGTGTGTGTGTGTGTGTGTGTGTGTGTGTGTGCGTGTGTGTGTGTGTGTGTGTGTGTGTGTGTGTGTGTGTGTGTGTGTGTGTGTGTGTGTGTGTGTGTGTGTGAGTGTTTTTCTGTTCCATCTGTGTGGTCCAAAACACTGTCAAAAATACCAATCCTTGCCCTATTTCCATCAGAGATATAGAGGACACATTCACATCTGTGCTGTTTTAGGATAGTCCTACAAACCATGATGATAAAATAATATGCTGTGTGACCATCATAATCTACAAACAGATTTGGAAGAAGATCTTCCAATTAAAATGCAATTTTCGAATTGTCTCCATAATGAAGTCTAGTGTGCAATGTCCCTTGGATAATGCCATGTTAATCGTTTCTCCCTTGAAAAGAAAACCTTCCGTCCATCATGAAAAATAAAAATCTAGAATAAATCCAGGCTTTTAATTATTAGGCCCAATGTTTGTCACAAATATAACTAGACTAGTCTACATTCTAAGCGCTCCAGCTGTGCCACGAAAAGCTGGGCTGCATTAGAAAAATCATAGGCCCCGGGGCTTAGATATTTTATAGGGGCTTAGATATTTTTTGATGAGCCTAATATTAAACACGTAATTTAACTGTGAAAATGTTTTCTCTGCTTCAAGGGCCCCCTTACTGGTTTAGGCCCTGGGGCTTCAGCCCCTGTAAGCCCCTGCAATAATCAGGTCCTGCCTAAAAGCACCAAAAAAACATAAAGCCAGTAAAGGGAGCAGAGCCTTTCACGTTTAATATAGAAGTAACCTATGTCAATCATAATATGTTGTTTGGCTTTGCATTGATTACCATTTAACAAAACAATCTGAAGTCCAACTTACCTCGGTTTGACAGAGCGCTATGGCCAGCAATAGGAGGAAGGGGACACTTTGCAACATCTGGGAAGACAGAGGCAAGGAAGAGAAAAAATATACGAAAATATACGAAAGTTGAAAAACGCATGTTATTGGTTAATGTCAAGTAAAATAGTCAAATAAATAACGAGCAATATTAGACAATTACCATTTTGAAAAGCGGCTCTGTTCAGACGTCTGTTGCGAGGAGGAGGTGGGCGCAGAATGTATCGGTAACCGAGGCGAGCGAGAGGTCTGTGATTTCAGGAAATTTGAGGAGCGCTGAGGAATTCCTGGTCTCGAGTCTTGCCCCCGATATGGCGTGACCAATGAAAATCTCCGGAGCGCAGGAACGTTATGGAGCGTTCACTTGCTAGTCGGAACTACGAAACTCAGAAATGTCCTACTTGCTAAATGGTTGTACCCAGTGGACATACAACGTGATGAAGACGTATTTTATTGGTTTAAATATGGTCGGGACTTCTTATAACCAGATCACAAGCAGATTAAGATGTATTTTTCATGATTTCTATTTCCCCTGTCTTATTTCGGCTGATATCTAGTTGTTACTGAGCAAATATCTAAATGCTACTCAATTAATAGACGTAAATCTATATAATCATTATACAAATTGGAGTAATGTTATTTTTTAGCAGGGTTTGCATGATACAGCTTAGCACACTTGACAAACAACAGCTGGCAGAGCGCACCAAAGCAGGTTATGGTCTCATGGCTTACTGTACCCACACTGAAACAAATTGCTGTACATTTATAGCAAAACACTTACCTTCTATATTACAGTACAGTACTGTGAAGAGGAGTGCATTATCAGGGCTAAATGATATTCCACTACAATTCCTCTACAATGCTGTAAAATTGCAATTTCTGTCATTTTACAATGTAAATTTACAATAAAACATTGTATTACCTGTTTTGCTGTATATTTACTATGAATTAGGTTGCATTGTGGGAAATGTTGTGGGCGAGGAACAAATCTGTAGCTCATTAACACATTTTGAGGCGTGCAGTGTAAGAGGCACTATTTGTTGCATCCGTTAGTGAGAATGCTGCACCCCAAAGAAAATAGTACCATACTGTAAGTTTGGAATCTAAAAACCTTGTCCTGTAAAACTAAAGTAACTTACTGACTACTGTGCAGCCAGTAATTTACTGTAATGAAATAACATACTGTGTTTTTGGAATCTAAAAACATTTTCCTGTAAATCTACAGTAATTTACTAGCTACTGTGCTGCCAGTACTTCACTGTAATTCCATACCAACCCCACAGAATACAGTAACATACTGTTTTTTTGGAGTGCCAAAAAACTTTTGAACACTAATGGGTCCATGGTAGTGTTGTTTCTGTCTCATTTATATATTTTTAGGCATGCCTTGTAAGAGGTTATATTTGTTGCATCGGTAACTGAAATGTGGAAGTAGTTCACAAACAATTGAATGTGTTTAGGGGACTGATCAGAGTGGCAGCTAGCCTCCATCTTTTAATGGTTGAGTGTTCAGCCATGTTTTGAACCTTTTGTTTTGCCCTCTAGCCACTATCAGTTGAAAAGCCTTTGTTAAGGACTCTACAACTGCAAGTGATATAAAACCCCAAATATTCAATGGTATAATGTAATATATAATTACATACTCACTGTTAGCAATTGCTGTAATTTTATTACCATACAATTTAACAATAAAGTACTGTATTACTGTTTTTCTGTTTATTTACTGCAGTGTTCTATAAATTACGGTCAAATGTTGTGGGCTGGGAAATAATCGCTGGCTCATTAATATATTTAGAGGTGTGCCTTTATTGTGACTATATTTACTACATGAAATAAACACCAAATACAGTATTTGTAGTACTGCAACATACAAATAACTAGCAGCCAACCTGCTTGCACCAATCACATGTACGTACAGTGAAATGCAAATATTTAAATGACAGTAGCATTTACTTTCTCACAGTATAGTAGGTACATTTTACAGTATTGTGCTGTGTCATTGCTCTGATATTACAGTCACAGGAAACTGGTAGCAATTTACTGAATATTACAGTAACGTACTTGGCACCAACCAGAGATGGGCAAAGATACAGCAAAAGGTATCTCCTAACAAATACAATATACCTTGAAGACCAGTGTATCTTTAACTACAACAACATGCTCAGGAACAGTTACAGAAACGTTTTACCTGATATGACATGGTTATTTAGCAGACAATCTTATCCAGAGTAACTTACAGTCAGTTCACTAAACTAAGGTATATAAAGAAAGACATATCAAGGCAACAGCTGAATACTTTGAAGAATCTAAACTATAAAATATAGTTTGACTTGTTTAACACTTTTTTGGTTACTACATGATTCCATATGTGTTATTTCATCGTTTTCATGCCTTCACTATTATTCTACAATGTAGAAAATTGTAAAAATAAAGAAAAACTCTTGACTGAGTAGGTGTGTCCAAACCTTTGACTGGAACTGTAAATATGATATTTCAGTAAATGTGAAATTCCTCTTTGGAGTCAACGTCTTTATACAGCATATTGATCATTGAGAGAGGGATAGACAGCCCTTACAACACAAGATGGCTCCGCATGTAGTATACTTCAGGAAAAATATGTCTGCCATCGAGCTTTATTGTCTGGAAAAAAAGGATAATACTTCCCTGCACAGGCATTTGTTGAAATATATCAGCACAATGTTCATGGGACTCATTTCACTTTGATTATTTGTCCCTTTCCTTTATTAGCCATGGATGGAGATAGGGATTTGGACTTGCGGTTTTAAGTCATTCTCCGTACTGGCCAATGATTAGAACAGTGATTCGGATCCAACCATAAATTCATACATTGTGCCCCTGGCCTGAAAGTATGGACGTTCAAGATCAAATAAAATAAAATAAAATTTGTCACATACACATGGTTAGCAGATGTTAATGCGAGTGTAGCGAAATACTTGACCGTGATGTGTACGCCGAGGAACTTAAAACTTACTACCCTCTCCACTACTGTCTCGTCGATGTGGATAGGGGGGTGCTCCCTCTGCTGTTTCCTGAAGTCTACAATCATTTGTTTTGCTGACGTTGAGTGTGAGGTTATTTTCCTGACACCACACTCCGAGGGCCCTCACCTCCTCCCTGTAGGCCGTCTCGTCGTTGTTGGTAATCAAGCCTACTACTGTAGTGTCGTCCGCAAACTTGATGATTGAGTTGGAGGCGTGCATGGCCACGCAGTCGTGGGTGAACAGGGAGTACAGGAGAGGGCTCAGAACGTACCCTTGTGGGGCCCCAGTGTTGAGGATCAGCGGGGTGGAGATGTTGTTACCTACCCTCACCACCTGGGGACGGCCCGTCAGGAAGTCCAGTACCCAGTTGCACAGGGCGGGGTCGAGACCCAGAGTTTCGAGCTTGATGACGAGTTTGGAGGGTACAATGGTGTTAAATGCTGAGCTGTAGTCGATGAAAAGCATTCTCACATAGGTATTCCTCTTGTCCAGATGGGTTAGGGCAGTGTGCAGTGTGGTTGCGATTGCGTTGTCTGTGGACCTATTGGGGCGGTAAGCAAATTGGAGTGGGTCTAGGGTGTCAGGTAGGGTGGAGGTGATATGGTCTTTGACTTGTCTCTCAAAGCACTTCATGATGACGGAAGTGAGTGCTACAGGGCGGTAGTCGTTTATCTCAGTTACCGTAGCTTTCTTGGGAACAGGAACAATGGTGGCCCTCTTGAAGCATGTGGGAACAGCAGACTGGGATAAAGATTGATTGATAGTGCCCTTAAACGGCCTCCCGGGTGGCCCAGAGGTTAAGGGCGCTGTACTGCACCGCTGTCGTAACCGGCCACGACCGGGAGGTCCGTGGGGCGACGCGCAATTGGCCTAGAGTTGTCCGGGTTAGGGAGGGCTTGGCCGGTAGGGATATCCTTGTCTCATCGCGCACCAGCGACTCCCGTGGCAGGCCGGGCGCAGTGCGCGCCATCCAAGGTTGCCAGGTGCACGGTATTTCCTCCGACACATTGGTGTGGATGGCTTCCGGGTTGGATACACGCTGTGTTAAGAAGCAGTGCGGCTTGGTTGGGTTGTGTATCGGAGGACGCATGACTTTCAACCTTCATCTCTCCCGAGCCCGTTTGGGAGTTGCAGCGATGAGACAAGATATGCATGGTCTGCGCATGCTACTAACAATTGGATACCACGAAATTGGGGAGAAAAAGGGGTTGAATAAAATTTTAAAAATAATATGTCCCTAAACACACCAGCCAGCTGGTCTGCGCATGCTCTGAGGACGCGAGGGTTAACACGTTTAAATGTTTTACTGACATCGGCTGCAGTGAAGGAGAGTCCGCAGGTTTTGGTTGTGGGCTGTGTCAGTGGCACTGTATTGTCCTCAAAGCGAGCAAAAAAGTTATATAGTCTGTCTGGAAGCAAGACATCCTGGGCCGCGATGGGGCTGGTTTTCTTTTTGTAATCCGTGATTGACTGTAGACCCTGTCACATACTTCTTGTGTTTGAGCCATTGAATTGCAACTACTTTGTCTCTATACTGACGCTTAGCTTGTTTGATTGCCTTGCGGAGGGAATAGCTACACTGTTTTTATTCGGTCATGTTTCCGGTCACCTTGCCCTGGTTAAAAGCAGCAGTTTGCAGCTTTCAGTTTCACACCAATGCTGCCATCAATCCACGGTTTCTGGTTTGGGAATGTTTTAATCATTGCTGTGGGTATAACATCGCTGATGCATGAACTCGCTCACCGAATCAGCGTATTCGTCAATGTTGTTGTTGGACTAGATGTAGGCCAGATGTAGTAGTCTAATGTTAATTTTAGCCATTAGCCTAGGACAGCAAAAACTAAAAGCACGTATTGTATCATGACAAAATCATAGACCGTTTAGACAACATGAAAGAGAAAGCTGGCATTGGTGTTTCAGGAGCCTGAAAACATTTTGCATTGGCCCTCAGATCCTCAAAAAGTTCTACAGCTACACCATTGAGAGCATCTTGACTGGCTGCATAACCGCTTGGTATGGCAATTGCTTGGTAAGACACGATAGAAAGTAGTGTGCATGGTCCAGTACATCACTGGGGCAAAGCTAACTGCCACCTAGGGCCTCTATACCAAATGGAGTCAGAGGAAGGCCCTAAAAATGTTAAAAGACTCCAGCCACCCACGTCATAGACTGTTCTCTCTGCTATCGCACGACAAGGCTGGAACCAAAAGGCGCTTGAACAGCTTCTACCCACAAACCATAAGACTGCTGAAAAGTTAATCAAATGTCTACCCTGGTTATTTGCATTGACCCCTTTTTTATTTGCTCTGACTCTCTTGCACCGTTTCAATGCACACTCACTGGATACTACCCACACACTCACACATACTACACTGACACTTCAACAAACACAATACATATGCTCACACACACAAAACACACACACTCACACATACTACACTGACACTCCAACACACACAATACATATGCTCACACACACAAAACACACACACTCACACATACTACACTGATACTCCAACACACACAATACATATGCTCACACACACAAAACACACACACTCACACATACTACACTGACACTCCAACACACACAATACATATGCTCACACACACAAAACACACACACTCACACATACTACACTGATACTCCAACACACACAATACATATGCTCACACACACAAAACACACACACTCACACATACTACACTGATACTCCAACACACACAATACATATGCTCACACACACAAAACACACACACTCACACATACTACATTGACACTCCAACACACACAATACATATGCTCACACACACAAAACACACACACTCACACATACTACACTGACACTCCAACACACACAATACATATGCTCACACACACAAAACACACACACACACACACACACACACACACACACACACACACACACACACACACACACACACACACACACACACACACACACACACACACACAGACAAACCATTAAAAAAAAGATAATTAAGCATACCACTGATTTCAATGGCTGGCACTTTTATAATTTGGCGAAATTGTCCTCAATTGCAGTTCCTAGGGCTTCCACTAGATGTGAACAGTCTTTAAAAAGAGTTTCAGGCTGGTTTTTGGATAAATGAGGGAGAAGAAGGCATTTTTCTAAGGGCTCCCATTTTGGCTGTAGTGTTTCCAAGCGCATGGCCGAGAGCGCATTCTTTTTGTTTATCTCTGGTAAAGACAATAATGATTCGCCATCTTAAATGCAATTTTTTATTTACATATTAGGGTACCTAATGTTTGATTATAAACGTTGATTGACTTGTTTATAAGTTTATTGGTAACATTTGGGATTCATTTTGTATGCATTTTGAGGGAGTGAAAACGAGTGGTTTATTGACAGAAGCGCGCCAGCTAAACTGAGTTTTATGGATATAACATTAAAAAAAGAAGAAGAAGAATAAGAAGAATAAGAATAAGAAGAACATTATCGAACAAAAGGACCATTTGTAATGTAACTGGGACATTTTGGAGTGCCAACAGAAGAAGATCTTCAAAGGTAAGGCATATAATATATTGCTATTTCTGACTTTCGTGTCGCAACTCCCTGGTTGAAAATGATTTGTTATGCATTTGTGTGCTGGACGCTGTCCTCAGATAATCGCATAGTTTGCTTTCGCCGTAAAGCCTTTTTGAAATCTGACACCTTGGCTGGATTTACAACAAGTTAAGCTTTATTTTGATGCATTGCACTTGTGATTTCATGAAAGTTTAATATTTATAGTAATTTAATTTGAATTTGGCGCTCTGCAATTTCACCGGATGTTGGCCAGGTGGGACGCTACCATCCCACCTATCCATAAGAAGTTTTAAGCTGAGGAGTATTTCTGTGTGTAATGAAGCCCTTTTGTGGGGAAAAACTAATTATGTTTGGCTGGGCTTTGCTCACCAGTGGGTTGGCCAGTCTCCCATGTGTGCCCTCCCAGGCTCCCCCATGACTGTGCAACTGCCCAGTCATGTGAAATGAAAAAGATTAGGGCCTAATGAATGTATTTCAATGGACTGATTTCCATATATGAACCGTAACTCAGTAAAATTGTTTAAATTGTTGCATTTACATTTTTGTTCAGTATATATAGTCTCGTTATTGTTATTTTGTGTTACACATTCCTTTTTTATTTTTAGCAAAGTTTTCTTAGTTTTTAACTCTGCATTGTTGGGTAAGTGCTCATAAGTAAGCATTTCACAGTAAAGTCTGTTGTATCAATCACGTGACAAAATGTTATTTGATTTGGATGTAGCTAGCTATTATTGTGTCTCACAGAATAAGCTATTCAAGTTAGCTAGCTAACATTAGCTAGTTAGAGTTGTGAGCTAGCTAGTTAGCCCACATGTTTTTCAAATATTCCAAGATAACTAAGCCTCAATGTGTCCTACACCCTTAAACTAATTAACCCTATCAGTCCTGATACCCCAGCAATAATTGGCTATTCATTTATCTGACTTTCATTAATCTGTGTTTCCCCATTTTCTTTTCAGGACAACCAGGGCTAAAAGTAGAACACACAACTTGACATAAATAGTTGCATTCATGAGTTTTATTGACAAATGTTAAAAATGAATTTATATGAATGCTGGAAGTACAGAAATGGTTTGCTCACTGGGAAATTAATATCAAACTAGTCAATGACAACTATATGGAGTTTGTGACAGAAACTGTGATGTTACTGTGAGCTTATTACAGTATCATAGGATTTCCTATGATCTATGTAGAAGAACTCCTTACATTTTAACGACGCTTGTGGGCATCATAGAGCAAAACATGTACATGTTCGTGAGAGTCTCAGCTTTTCATAAATAGCTCAAACTATTCAGACTCTACAGACATTTGTGACTCGTTTAAGGAAAATAGGCGTATGTCGCGGGTCACTACTTCACAGGAGAGCAATTTTAATCAAAATTAGTTTTTGGGCAGAAATGCCTTCTGGAACATGTGAACTTTCACGTGCCTTAATAACAATCTTATTATTCGTATCACAGAGCCATTTGCTTTGCTAGTTATAGCCTAATGTTAGCTAGCTAACATTGAACCAGGTTGGTTAGCTACCTGCAGATTCATGCAGGGTAGTAATGTCATGAGTTGGGATTATGGTTAATTGTTTAGCTAGCTAGCTAGCTACATGGCTTAACAAAAGACTCCACTATGGTAGTATCCATTTCAATAGAATGTCACTGCGACAACTGTTGATAGACATAGCTGGTAAATTCGCTCTGGCTATCTACTCCAATTTCAGAACACTTTAATCTGTGTGTGCCAGAGCGCAGAATAACTGACGAATTTACGAACACTCAACACCCATTGAATATGTCAAGTGTCAGTAAACTTTGCCAAAAAAGTGGAAATTGTTGCCAGCAGCACAGTTGCAGTCACCAACGCTCTGGATAACATAAAACAGCCTAACCAGCTCTGCTAGGGCGAGTAAGATGATCAGTGAGCTGTTCTCTCATTTGTGTCTGGAAGTAGCTAGCAAGGTAGCCAGCGTTAGCCAGTTAGCTTTAGTGCTTGACTGCAGTTGTTAGGGCAGAACGTTTGGAACAACAAAAAGATGGGTGGGGCTAAAGCTTAAGAGTGTGTGAACGATGCTGAATGGGTGTAGACAAAGAAGAACTCTTCAGTAGTGATAAGAGAATTATGTTCTCCAGGTACATCACCCAATTTAATTATATTACTCTGTCTGCCAACCAGAATGTGTAAGTTCCTGGTCGAATGAAACAGACGGAGGCCCAGCTAAATAGACAAAAAGGTTTATTCACGGAACGTTCTAAAATCAAGAATACAAAACAATTCATTTTATACTGACTTCTCACGCCCACACATTCACACAGCCATACACACACACACAAACAGACGCACATACACACATACCCACACACACATGCACACAAAGAGAAGCACACACATGTCCTGCTATGCACACACTGTCTGTCTCACTACCCAGCCGACAGAGATAGTGAGCTTGTCCTTGAGACGTACTCCCCGTTCTCTCCCAAATCTCTAGTCAGGTCGGCACCAAGCTCAGACAGTCTGTGTTTAAAATACCATAAAAACATATTGTTTTACCCTAATTCTGACTAGGACTACACATTTATTGATTATGGTTTTATACATTCTAATAAATTCCATACAATTATATGTTTCAGGGCGGAATATTCTAATCATTAAAATAACAGACAATTCTCACCTATCAAGTAGGTACCAAAACATTCAAAGGCCATTTTCTCAAAAGTGATATACCATTTTGTAGCTCTGTGTCTCTGCTTTTATCCAATGTAAAAAAAAAACGATTTCAAATTTTGCTACATAAGACCGAATCTAGGTGGTCTGTCACATTTTTGTAAAAATACCTTTTGGGATCCGTCTTTGTCTCACAAAGACTGCTCTAGCTTAGCCCCTGTTAATCACACAGACTAATGTATGGTATCTACGGCTGCAGAAGAAATAGACAAATCCAATGGTACAACCCAGAAGTCAATGTTTGAAAGGGGTGCTTAAAGGGGGTTAGAGGTCCAAATCACACCTGCTACTAATGGTACTCATTGGGTTAAATAGTGATAAGGATGGTCTTCTCTGCCTGGTTTAGCAACAAAAGATTGCACACCCTTAAAATCAGAATTTAAATTAGATGAAAAATTAATCTTTCCAGTGTATGTTTGACATTATAGATGATCCTATCGCTCTACGGATAGCTATACCTGTTTAAATAGATGCAAAGACCATACAGTGCCAACCCCCATGGATCTACACATGTATTTCGAGTGATTTTCATTCTTGAAGCGTGGCTTGCTCATTGAAGTGCGAAGAAGCCCCTCTTGCACATCTTCATGACGACAAGCACCGTATTATCAGACAAAATCCAAGCATTTTCACCTTTTCATAGTACCATTTCCATTTTTCACCGTTACTAAATCACACTTCCCCCAACTGGATGTGTGTATTTGTTTTTTATTCCCCCCCCCCATCTCCTGTACTCAGAGAGTGACCTTTCACTGGCATGCAGGGATATGAAACCAAAACAAGGGAGAGCTTTTCCCTCCAAATGGATGTGAGATTAAAATCAGATGTAGACTTACAGCACATAACGGCTTAGAATGTCTTGGTATCCAAGAGGGATACACAAACAGTGACAAACCATTGGAAAATGCAACTGTGAAATGAATCAACAATGTACCCTGCTAGCTAGTACACAACAAGGCTTGTTTTGTTGGATAGGTCTAATGACTGAGAGATGGCTGGCTTTTCGTCACAAACATTGCTTTTCCCTTACTTTAAGCCTTTTACTCACCAGGGGCTGGTGGTGAGATATAATTTTAATGAGCAGCTTGAAAAGGAACAACTGTAAAATGTAGGCAAGCGGAACAGATCCAGCATGCAGTTCAGCAATTAATTAATGCTCCACTCCACTGAGCCTGCCACAAGGTGAGGACCTCCCTCCAGCTACAGTGGGGAAGAGAACAGTAAATATGCACACACATATACACATGGCCGTCTCCCGGCATAAGCAACATAAGCGGTCGGGTAACATATTTTTTTACTTACTATTGAGAGTAAGAATAGTAGAACATACCAGGTGCAATTTAGAAACTTTGTTGTGCATCATCAGTTTTTCCCTTGTTAGTGCCGGTCACTCAATTAGCTGACAATTAGCCATGTACATTTTTAGAGTAGTAGTTAGTCTAGCCAGCTATCTAAACTTAAATTAATCATGGCCGAATACCGACCGGGCACATATGGCACGTGCCCAGGGGCCCTGATCTCCAAGGGGCCCACATTGAGTTTGTTAGTCATTCTCACTCAGATATTATATGAAGATGGCATAAATCATGGCAAAATGTGTAGAATAAATAAATGAACATAGAACAAAACAAGAGTAGCGTACAAACAGAGTCAATAACACCTAGCGAAAGAACCAAAGGGAGTGACATATATAGGGAAGGTAATCAGGCAGGTGATTGAGTCCAGGTGAGTCTGATGAGGCGCTGATGCGCATAACAATGATGATGGGTGTGCATAATAATGAGCAGTCTGACGAACTTGAGCGACAGAGAGGGAGTATAAGTGACAGCTATTAGCCCAAAGAAACGCATTGAATAAGATATTCATACATGGAAAACAGATACTAAAATGTTTTATCAAAAGGAAGTGTGTGTTATATCTGAGAGATGTATCTTATATAGTTATTCTCAATGGAATAACTATAAAATAACAGGTTATTGGTTTGGGATGGGGCAGTGTAACAATTACCTAGAAGGAGGCAGAGGCTGAAGTAGAGTACACAATTATAACTTTTATTCAAAAAAATGTATATGCCCTTAAAAACAATGTCTACAGAAAAAAAATATAGAAAATGTAGAAAAACAATTCCACAGGAAAAATAGTAACTTTCAAAAGACAGTTTTACTCCACCAGATGGTGCCACAGTCGAGTCCAAATTCACAGAGCCGGATTAGCGATCTAAACACAAGAGAATATAGAGTCAGTGCCTCGTTCCGCACAGCACTCCAAACGTACACTCAGAAAACGTTTTCTCTATGGCTTGGCCGTGTTTGAAAACTACAACTGGACAAAAAATAATCACAAATGTTTGAAAGGTTAACTGTGCAAACAATGCTAAACAAAACACTCCACATAACTCTTTGTGCGTCTCTAACTCTAAATCAGACCAGGTTACATACGATTTTCCCAGGTCGCAGTCTACAGCCTACTGGACCAGTGTGTAATGTGAGTCACCTTTAGATACACAATGCTGTTGCGCTTCAGGCTCTCCGAAATCTGGCTCGTTCCAGCAGTTTCAGCGGCCAAAGGAAGTGTTGGCTTTGGAGATGACCAGTGAAACATACCTGCTACAGGGGGGTATTGCAATGGTGACCAGTGAGCTGAGATAAGGCATGGCTTTACCTAGCAAAGACTTATAGATGACCTGGAGCCAGTGGGTTTGGCGCCGAATAGGTAGCGAGGGCCAGCCAACGAAAGCATACAGTTCACAGTGGTGGGTAGTATATGGGGCTTTGGTGACAAACAAATGGCACTGTGATAGACTGCATCCAATTTGCTGAGTAGACTGTTGGAGGCTATTTTGTAAATGAAATCGTCGAAGTCAAGGATCGGTAGGATAGTCAGTTTTACGAGGGTATGTTTGGCAGCATGAGTGAAGGAGGCTTTGTTGCGAAATAGATGCTTAATGTGAGTCTGGAAGGAGAGTTTACAGTCTAACCAGACACTTAGGTATTTGTAGTTGTCCACATATTCCAAAACAGAATCGTCCAGCGTAGTGATGCTAGTCGGGCGGGCAGGTGCGGGCAGCAATCCGTTGAAGAGCATGCATTTAGTTTTACTAGCATTTAAAAGCAGTTGGAGGCCACGGAAGGAGTGTTGTACGGCATTGAAGCTCGTTTGGAGGTTTGTTGTCCAAAGAAGGGCCAGATGTATGCAGAATGGTGTTGTCTGCGTAGAGGCGGATCAGAGAATCACCAGCAGCAAGAGCGACATCATTGATATATACAGAGAAAAGAGTCGGACAAGAATTGAACCCTGTGGCACCCCCATAGAGACTGCCAGAGGTCCGGACAACAGACCCTCCGATTTGACACACTGAACTCTATCTGAAAAGTACTTTGTGAACCAGGCGAGGCAGTCATTTGAGAATCCAAGGCTATTGAGTCTGCCGATAAGAATGCGGTGGATGACAGAGTCGAAAGCCTTAGCCAGGTCGATGAAGACGGCTACACAGTACTGTCTTTTATCGATGGCGGTTGTGATATAATTTAGGACCTTGAGTGTGGCTGAGGTGCACCCATGACCAGCTCAGAAACCAGATTGCACAGTGGAGAAGGTATGGTGGGATTCAAAATGGTCGGCGATTTTAGAAAGGCAGGGCAGGATGAATTTGTCTATAACAGTTTGGGTCTAGAGTGTCTCCCCCTTTGAAGAGGGGGATGACCGAAGCAGCCTTCCAATCTTTGGGGATCTCAGACGATATGAAAGAGAGGTTGAACAGGCTAGTAGTACGGGTTGCAACAATTTTAGCTGATCATTTTAGAAAGAGAGGGTACAGATTGTCAAGCCCAGCTGATTTGCAGGGATCCAGATTTTGCAGCTTTTCAGAAAATCAGCATCTGGATTTGGGTGAAGGAGAAGCGGCAGGGGCCTTGTGCAAGTTGCTGCAGGGGGTGCAGAGCTGTTGGCCGGGGTAGGGGTAACCTGGTGGAAAGCATGGCCAGCCATAGAAAAATGCTTATTGAAATGATTGATTATCGTAGATTTATCAGTGGTGACGGTGTTTCCTAGCCTCAGTGCAGTGGGCAACTGGGAGGAGTTGCTCTTATTCTCCATGGACTTTACAGTGTCCCAAAACGTTTTGGAATTAGTACTACAGGATACAAATTTCTGTTTGAAAAAGCTAGCCTTAGCTTTCCTAACTGACTGTGAAAAGTTGCATAAAAAAGAAGAAGTTCCTAACTTCCCTGAAAAGTTGCATATCGTGGGGGCTATACGATGCTAATGCAGAACGCCACAGTATGTTTTTGTGCTGGTCAAGGGCAGTCAAGTCTGGGGTGAACCAAGGGCTATACCTGTTCTTAGTTCTACATGCTTATTTAAGATGGTGAGGAAAGCACTTTTAAAGAGCAACCAGGCATCCTCTACTGACAGGATGAGGTCAATATCCTTCCAGAATACGCGGGCCAGATTGATTAGAAAGGCCTGCTCGCTGAAGTGTTTTAGGGAGCGTTTGCAGTGATGAGGGGTGGTCATTTGACCGCGGACCCATTACAGACGCAGGCAATGAGGCAGTGATCACTTAGATCCTGGTTGAAGACAGCAGAGGTGTATTTAGAGGGCAAGTTGGTCAGGATGATATCTAAGAGGGTGCCCATGGTTATGGATTTAGTGTTGTACCTGGTAGGTTCCTTGATAATTTGTGTGAGATTGAGGGCATCCAGCTTAGATTGTAGGACGGCCGGGGTGTTAAGCATATCCCAGTTTAGGTCACCTAACAGTACAAACTGTGAAGATAGATGGGGGGCAATCAATTAACATATGGTGTCCAGGGCACAGCTGGGAGCTGAGGGGGATCTATAAAAAGCAGCAACGGTGAGAGACTTGTTTCTGGAAAGGTGGATTTTTAAAATTAGAAGCTCGAATTGTTTGGGCACAGACCTGGATAGTATGACAACTCTGCAGGCTATCGCTGCAGTAGATTGCAACTCTGACCCCTTTGGCAGTTCTATATTGTCGGAAAATATTGTAGTTGGTGATGGAAATGTCATGATTTTTGGTGGCTTTCCTAAGCCAGGATTCAGACACGCCTAGGACATCAGGGTTGGCGGAGTGTGCTAAAGCAGTGAATAAAACAAACTTAGGAAGGAGGCTTCTGATGTTAAAATGCATAAAACCAAGGCTTTTACAGTTACAGAAGTCAACAAATGAGGGCTCCTGGGGAATAGGAGTGGTGCTGGGAACTGCAGGGCCTGGGTTAACCTCTACATCACCAAAGGAACAGAGGAGGAGAAGAATAAGGGTACGGCTAAAGGCTATAAGAACTGGTCGTCTAGTGCGTTCGGAACAGAGAGTAAATGGAGCAGATTTCTGGGCATGGAAGAATAGATTCAGGGCATAATGTACAGACAAGGGTATGGTAGGATGTGAGCACAGTGGAGGTCAACCTAGGCATTGAGTGACGATGAGAGAGGTTTTGTCTCTAGAGGCACCAGTTAAGCTAGGTCACCACATGTGTGGGGGGTGGGACAAAAGGGCTATCTACGGCATATTGGGCAGGGCTGGGGGCTCTACAGTGAAATAACACAATAATCACCAAAACAGCCATAGACAAAGCATATTGACATTAGGGAGATGCACGTGTACCCGAGTGATCAAAGGGTCCAATGAGTAGCAATAGGTGAGACAGGGAGCCGATTCAGTAGTCGCTACTACGCTAGGCAAGCTGGAGACACAGCGATTCAGACAGCTAGCGGGCCAGGGCTAGCAGATGGGCCTTCGGCGACTTCGCAACGGAAAAGCCTGTTGAAACCACCTCGGACAATTACGTCGGCAGACCAGTCGTGATGGATCGGCGTGGCTCCGAATCGGCAATAAAGGGTCCAGGCCAATTGGCAAAAGAGGTATTGTAGCCCAAGAAATTAGCTGGTGGACCAGCTCTTCGGCTAGCCAGGAGATGGGCCTAGCTCGAGGCTTGCTCAAGGATAACTGGTGCTTGCTTCAGGCCAGAAATGTTAGCCAGGAGTAGCCACTAGGATTGCAGCTAGCTGTAATGCTCCGGTGTAAAGGTTCAGAGCTTGCTGTAGAAATCCGGAGATGTGATAGAGAAAAAGCAGTCCGATATGCTCTGGGTTGATATCGCGCTGTGTAGACTGAAAGGTATTCACCGAGCTGAGGCTGGCTGGTGTCCGAGTTAACGTTGAAGGCCGCTAGCAGTGGCTAACTGACTACTAGCTAGTAGCTAGTTAGCTGGCTAGCTTCTGATCGGGGATCCGGTTGTAAAGTATAAAAATAGCAGATCCGTACCACATTGGGTGAGATGGGATGCAGGAGAGTATATTCAGTCCATAGATGGAAAGTGAGATTAAAATACATATATACATATATATACGAAAAAAAATGAGGAAAACTATATTTACACGGGACATTACGGGACAAGACAAAACACACGTCCGACTGTGTAAGTGAGTAAAGTACTGAGTAAAGGGTCTGAATAAATTTACAAAAATGTTTAAAACCTGTTTTTGCTTTGTCATTATGGATTATTGTGTTTAAATTGATGTGGGTAGCCGGGGCGGCAGGGTAGCCTAGTGGTTAGAGCTTTGGACTAGTAACCGGAAGGTTGCAAGTTCAAACCCCCTGAACAGGCAGTTAACCCACTGTTCCTAGGCCATCATTGAAAATAAGAGTTTGTTCTTAACTGACTTGCAATGTAAAATAAAAAATACATTTTAGAATAAGACTGCAATACTTCCCGAATGCAATGTATCCTGTGGGAAACATGCAGGCAGCACCCACAGTTCAGATTCAGGCAGGGTCTAGTTCATCAGAGTCGATAATCCAGTGGGAGGCCCAGGAAGTAAATTCAGAGGTCGTCATCTGCATGGGAGTATCCCAACAACAGAAGCATGCAAAAATACAAACGTGATAGAATTCTCAAATTGTCTAAAACAAATGTAAGGAATAAATATCCTTTCAAAGGTCAGTCTTTCAATTCCACTGCAAATCATAATGTCTTCATGCAAAAATGAAGTGATCAGCAAACAGTCCACAGCAAACGTAAGAAAAGGTCAAAGTTATCATGCAACATTCCAGCACCATGGCAAATGTACATGCAAAACCAGATTTAAAAAAACAATTCTAAAAATGTAACCTTCAGTAGAGCTGGGAAATAATGATGGGCGTGGTTTTGATGGGACTGTTTGATGGGACAGGTTATTTTACACCACTGAGTGTTCATTTTATTCTTACAGGGTGAATTTAACTCCTGAATCAGCACTGGAAATGCAACACTGAAAAATGTTGCTGTGCAATAGAATGTTTTGCCGCGAGGTAGGGGTCCCCCCAACCAAATCTCACTTAGAGCCTCCAAAAGACTTGAGCCAGCCGTACACACACACACAAACACGAACACACACACGAACACACACACACACACACACACACTTTTGCACACAGAAAAAGGAACCTAAATTTGTATTCACCATAAGGGGAGGGGGTCCTCTCTCTACCCAGTATGAGGTGAGGGACCTGGGGTAGAGGAGCAGGACAGATGGGCAGAAGTTATCTCATTCCCCTTCATCATTATTTAAACAGTACCTGCACCACTCACCTAACACCCAGGGACAGAAATGTTAAACAAGCATGCCTGTTTGTATGTTTTTATTCCATTGAGAAATTAAGAAAGAAAGATAGAGAGAGCAAAAGTGAGAGTGTGTATGTGTGTTTGTGAGAGAAGAGAGAAAGGTGGGGAGACAGAGGAAGAGAGCTTGTTTGACAGGTTGTCTGCTTTTCTCCTGTGAGGTGTCTGTAGGAAGACCATATCTCTATAAGCCGCCAATCTTTCCTGAGCCGTCAGTCATCCAGGACCTGCCAGAGCCGTCAGTCAGCCAGGACCTGCCAGAGCCGTCAGCCAGCCAGGAGCTGCCAGAGCCGCCAGTCAGCCAGGAGCCGTCAGAGCCGCCAGTCAGCCAGGAGCCGCCAGAGCCACCAGTCAGCCAGGAGCCGCCAGAGCCGCCAGTCAGCCAGGAGCTGCCAAAGCCATCAGCCAGCCAGGAGCTGCCAGAGTCGTCAGCCAGGAGCTGCCAGAGCCGCCTGTCACCCTGGCGATGCCGGAGTCTCCCTCCTGTCCGGAGCTGCCAGAGTCGCTCCTCAGTCCAGAGGCACCTTTCCGTCCAGTGACGCTCTCTACGATGATCTTCAGTCCGGGGCCCGCTGCGAGGGTCCCCGCTCCTGAGGCGCCACCTAAGTGGGCCAAGACTGAGGTAGAGCGGGGTCCACGTCCCTCAACTGAGCCGCCGCCATGAAAGAGGCCCACCCGGACCCTCACCTTTAGATTAGGTTTTTGCGCCGGAGTCCGCACCTTTGTGGGGGGGTACTGTCACGCCCTGACCTGAGTATTCTTTGTTTTCTTTGTATATTTTGGTTAGGTCAGGGTGTGACATGGGTGATGTATGTGTTTTTGTACTGTCTAGGGGTTTTATAGGTTTATGGGCTTGTTTACCATCTAGGTGTTTATGTTTGTCTATGGTTGCCTAGATTGGCTCTCAATTAGAGGCAGCTCTTTATCGTTGTCTCTGATTGGGAACCATATTTAGGCAGCTTCCTCTTTGGGTATTTGGTGGGTTATTGTCTATGTGATGTTGCATGTTTGCACTCAGTTTTGATAGCGGTCACGTTCGTCTTGTTATTTTGTTTGTTTAGTGTACTTCGTGTTTTTCGTCTTTCATTAAAAAGATGTATTCACATCACTTTGGTCTCCTCACTACGACGACCGTGACAATACTGGAGAGAAATAAGAAACATGTCTCCAATGTGAAAATATGATATTATGTTTACGTACTGTATGTGTTATGTGTGTTAACTAATGGAAGAAAACAAAGATATTGTAAAAAAAATTACACCACATTCTATTCAAGCATGAAAATACAAGCTAACAGGAGCAAGATACGTTTTCAGATCTGTGTGTATTCTCTCTTTGAGGTTCGTGCTACATAAAGGTTCTCTCTGCTTGGCTTGATATATGTGAACATTTGGAATACTGTTAATCTCCAAGCTGTCAATGTAAAGCAATCTGTTCTTATATTGATTGAAAACCGCACATCAGGCAGGGATGGGCAAAAATGACAAACCACAATGACAAAATACAGATACAAAATACCATAAAGATCAATGTATCAAAATAAACGACAAAAGTGTATTTTGTCATATATTTAATTGAGTGTGATATGTTATTTAACTTCCTTAGTTGAACAAGTCACTCTGGATAAGTGTGTCTGCTAAATTACCAAAATGTAAATGAATATTTGAAAATGAACATGCAAAATGAACTGCACACTGAGTATTGTTTCGGGGTGGAGCTCATTAGAATAATACTCAGCATACTTTGCAATTGTTAAGTTGTACATTTGCATTTATATTTAGTTCCTTTTGCAGACGCTTTTATCGCTTTTATTATTCCTGAGAGCTCCTCATGCAGTGTTCAGATTGTAGAGGAGAGCAGCAGCGGTATTACTTTCCTCTTTCCTGTTGTTGAGCCAGTGGTTCCCTAGGAAAACATCTAAAATATTCACAAACAACCATCAGTGTCTGACAGGACCATAGACGTGCCATGATCTGAGCAACATTGAATTGCACGCATGCACACTAGAGGATATAAAGTAACAGCACAACCAGGAAAAGGCTTACTCATTCTTTTGCATTTTGAGCATGCAGTTTTAAAATATGTTTTCTGCAGTTCTACACATTTTGCAATGGGGTAGAGAGAAAAATTTGCAATTTTATAACAAATTACATGCGATTCTACTCATTCTGCCATTGGACAGAGATACATTTTTGACATTTTAAAGCCCATTTACTGCAATTCTACACATTTGGCTATGATTTATGCCATTTTTATTATACTGTGTCTGATTGAGAGTGACTAACAAAATTAATGGGGGCCCCCTGGAAGTCAGGGCCCCTGGGCCTGTGGGTACGTGCCCGGTCGGTATTCGGCCATGATTACTACAAGTTTAGATAGCTGCCTGGGCTAACTAACAGTACCAATCTAAAAATTGTTAGCTGACATGGCTAATTAAGTGACTGTCAGTGACTGACAAAACAAGAGAACAACAGCTGATGCACAACCAAATTTCTAACTTATTCTACTATTCTTAATTTTTTGCTCCCCACTGCAATGCAGTGTCTTAGACCGCTGCGCCACTCGGGTAGCACTATTCTAACACTCAACAGTAAGTTGAGACTCTGACTAAGTATATATTATTATTATTATTATTAAGCAGCCGGGGGCCCTAAGCGACCGCTTATGGTTCTTATGCCTGGAGATGACCCTTGGAGTGTCACTGTGAATTTAATATGAGCACTGTCTGCAAAACACTGGAGTGAAACTAAGGAGGGAAAACAGTCGCTAGAGCAAAATGGGACAAGAACATCCCAGCCGGTCGATATATATAAAAAACTGCTGATAATGGTTTTCATACACATATCTTGTCCATAATGTAGAGGCCTATGGCATATTCATTGATGAGGAAAGAGGTAAATGTAATCTGCACACCAATACCAATAGACATATCTTTGAATGCCTCCTTGTCTGTATATCGGCAGACAAAGACACACACGTGAGCAGCTCAGTCTTCTGCACCCAAGCTTTCAACACATTCTTAGCCTACATATTCTTACCTCTTTGTTGATTTATATCCATTGAATTGTATCTATTTTCTGTTTTAAAAAGATTTGCACAAATATGGAAAGATAGATGGTTTCATCATGAAACAATATCAATTTAGATCATTGTTATAACTTGACTTTAACATTAATCTGAAGACTGTTATTTATCTAATTACCTAAATACGTTAAATTGTTACCAGATTAAATTAATCATGTAACAATGAACTCTTTCATGACATAACAAAATAACACACAATATGAGATTAGTGTTCTATAGATCACCTCTGACCATTCCCCACGTTCTATGTTAGAAATATTGTTCCAGTAGTTACTTTTGAACGAGTTAGAGTTTCGGTGGGAAAAAGTATTCTTGAAACAAAGAACATTTGTTGAGTGAATTTGGAGAGGGAGAGCTGAATGTTCTGTCCTTCATTTACAACAGGGTGTGAGTTATTAACCCCCACCAGTTCCCTCCTTCCCCCTCTGCAGGTGAGAGGGGGTCTGGTTGAAGTCATTCATTGCAAATCTGATCTGACCTATTTGGATCCTCACAGGACACTCACGACAGCGACAGTCCCCCTCAGGTGGGTTCAATCTTGGAAGGAGTCTGCAAGTTGCAACCCACCACATGAATGACCACAGGGTGTCCTGGTTTGTGAATCATCATGACAGTCCCCCCTCTGATGGTTAAACCTGGTAGGATTTCTGCAAGCTGCAGACCCCCACAAGAATGGACATGGTTGTGGATCGTCAATCCAGACCCGTTGTCCAGGCTGGTGGATCTACACAGTAAGTTAGACAGACGTTAATAACGGACAACACTCATGCAATACATCATTACATTTCTTCCCCAAATTAGCGGTGTTTTGGTACTAACTGGTGGTTGTAGCGGTGTGTTGCTTAGGGCCTAAGTTGATAAATATATGATGAGTCTACAGCTATAAGGCACTAGCTTCGAACAGTCTACAGGGATGACCTATGGACCTCTTGGTAGAAAAGGGTGATTAACGTAGCTGTAGAGTCAAAGGGGCTTCTGGGTCTATTTTCAACTTTACCAATACTGGTATTTTGCTCTGACCCTTTGTATTTTGCTCTGATCCTAGTATAAATCCTCATTAAAGGTTCCATTGTGCACGTGTGTTTATGCTTGCACAAGTGTACATGCCAAGGGCAAGAAAATCAAGTATCCTGGTAGGCTGCAACCTGGGCCGAATGAGTCTGACATCATCAGATAATGTCCATGTCAATGACCGTGTGTCAGTAAGAATGGGTGCCGACCTCAAGCCATATGCCAAGGGGACCTTTAGTGGTTTTACTACAAGTCAATGTGTCTTACACAGAAGTACTCTATAAGGACTGAACCAGTCGTATGCGGTGAGATCATGGTTCATGACTTCTAAAAACTTTACTCCTGAATGGAGGGTTCTATTTATTAGCGGCATGTGTGTTAACCATCAGAAGAGTGTTTTGGAGATTCCCTTCCACGTTGCAATCTGAGTGACTACCATCTTCTCTGTCGCTGTTATCAAGGACAATTTGACTTGTTAGGTCTCTAACCTTCTTGCTGACTGTCGCTGGACTGACAGTTGCTGGCATTGGTACTGTTACCCAAGGAGACCAGCTACCCTACCAATTTATGCCGAAATGTTATCCTACTGGAACACATGATTAGAGCATTTTACTAGTTGCAGTGTGGTTGAGACTACACATGGCAATAAATAATTATTGTTACTATTTTTGGGGGGGTAGGCGGAAAGTCCACTGGACGTCTTTTACGACCAGTGTGGGACACCTCAAGATTTATTCTAAGGTTATCCCCATCGAGGGGCTTGTCCTCTCTGTTCTCGTGGGGATGTTTACAAATGTATTTGTTTCCTGATCGGGCGGCCTCATACAGTGTTGCACGTAGCCTTGACCCCCGCACTGGCCTCGACAAGGCTGTCATGGGTCTCGGCTAGGATTCCCCGGTTGATGCGGTTGATGTTTGTGTCCAAGGCACAAACTAAAAGATTGTGACCTTTGTACGAGTTATCAGCAGCCGTGTTGTTAGTAGATCGGTTGTAACCTTTCAAACAAATCTAAAGCTGTACGTGCTTCAAAACGCTCAGTGGCTGTTGTGGCCTGCCATACACCACAGCGTGCGCGTGTGGCAACCGTTCCTGTACTTGCAAACTGAGACGAGGATATGTTTCGGCGATATCGCACAGTGTTTCACCAGTTGGAGTCACCGGGTCAGTGACGGGACTGACTCCGTTAGTTCCATTTCAAGGTGTTTCAGTCCCCCTCAAAGCGGAAAATGTATCATCAGAGGCAGAGTCCACTCTGAACTTTGATGCTTTGTTTCCTGATACGGCCGCGGTGCTAGTGGAAGTGTCTGAAGGACAAGAGAAGTTAATCTTAGCTACAGTATTGCATGACTCCAAGGAGGAGGAAGTTGCTCACTCACAGAGACTGTGGACTCAAAATCATGAAAATAATAATCTACCATGTTTGTTGATTGTATGTGCCGAGATATCGTAATATCTGCTTGAGTCAGATTCTGCACGAAGAGGTATCGAAAAGTATTTATCCCAAGGGGTCCTGTCGACAGATACGCCTTGTGGATGACTTTGTTGCAGCCAGCATTAGGAGAAGACAGTGTGGTCTGTGGAGACAGCACGGTTACTTGTGACAAAAATGGGTTGTTTATCCAATCCATCAGTGGGACCAAACGATCCATCAAGTCTGCTCCGAGTAGCGGGTATGAAGTTTTGAGGCTCGTAACCATACACAGGGTGAACAAGCGATATGTTTTGGAAGTGTAGTTTCAGCATGAGTCTCAATGTGAGAGGTGAGGTAGTTTGAGTGAAATCTCAGTTTAGTGTTGCATCGTTCTGTTTTTATCCAATGTTAAGCTGGGTTCACAGCCCTTTAGAGATCATTGAACAATGTTTGAGAGATGAGCGATATTGTCGAGCCTGAATCAATTAGCGCATCACGGTTTAAGCAGTCCTCCAGGATTGTTTCCAGGTAGCAACTTTCAGAGTTACGTTTTGTGGTCATATTCCCCACAAAGTGGAGTGGTTGTTCGCAATAATGTGATGTGTCATTTGTGTTCATGGTGAAAACAGATCAACTTATCGGAGTTTGAGTGGAATTGGCTATTGTGATGTGGTTTACCTTCAGCGTCGCAACATTTGTATCTGAGTCTATAGTCGATGCCTGTGGGCTTGTTTCTTGATCGAGCAGGCCAGCATAGGGTTTTGAGTGAGAGCGGGGGTCATTTGAATGTTTACGTCCTCGCAAATTGTATTCATTTCGGCAGACTTGTTCTCCGGAAAATCCACGCCTAGTCATGGAAAATCATATTTTTCCTCTTTGTCAAATTTATGGCGCTTTTTTACTTCTCTTAGCAGAACTTCTATAGAACATCGGTCTATGTTTTGGTCGTCATTGAACCCTTTGTCTCTCTTGTGCCCTGACCGTTTGTGTGGGTTGGGTGCAGGAACGTAGCGATCAGATTGATTGTAGCGGTAGTCATTTTTGCCGGCAATGTTCTTTGTAGTTATTTTGACCGTGGTGGTTATTCGTATCGTGGTTTTGTGGTAGATGCCGCTGTTGAGCATCATCTCTCACCGCTACTATCCCTGATTATGCTCCCTCTAACTGGAGTGGGTGCTCCTGTTAAGTATTGAAAACCGAGATGTCAGGGCTCTTTGCGTGGCTCACTCTTGATGCCTCAGAAGCTGTGCACACAAGCTCTCTTAGTTCTGAGATTGGCAAACCAATGTGGGCTGTAGGGCTCAAGTAGATAATGAAGTTGGGATACATGTTCGACAGAAACATTTGTTTGAATGGTAATTCCATTCCTGTTTCAGTGAGTAGGCCAAAGTAAGCTAAACGAAGCCTATAAAAGTATGCTTGTGGGTGTTCATTCTGTACTTGTTTGACAGTGTTAGCCAGCGAACTGTTGTGTTTGCGAGTTGCAGAAACACTGAATTCCATTTTCAAAGCCGTGGCGAGTTTTGCGTAGTCGTTTTGCATGTGTTGCTGTTGTAGATGGATGAACCTTGTCACGTGTCTATTCAACGTTCACTTCAACAGGTAAAGACTGTCAGTACCCGTAGCGTTCAGGTAGCCATCCAAGGTGTCCTCGATGTCTGCTAGGAACGTCTCAGTGTCGTTTGTCTTCCCTGGAATGGGGTCAAATGGGGTCAAAAAAAATTCTGGATTGGAGATGCTTAATGTGAGTCTGGAAGGAGAGTTTACAGTCTAACCAGACACCTAGGTATTTGTAGTTGTCCACTTATTCTAAGTCAGAGCCGTCCAGAGTAGTGATGCTGGACGGGCGAGCAGGTGCAGGCAGGGATCGGTTGAATAGCATGCATTTAGTTTTCCCTGCGTTTAAGAGCAGTTGGAGGCTACGGAAGGAGAGTTGTATGGCATTGAAGCTCGTCTGGAGGTTAGTTAACACAGTGTCCAAAGAGGGGCCAGAAGTATACAGAATGGTGTCGTCTGCGTAGAGGTGTACCAGAGAATCACCAGCAGCAAGAGCAACATCATTGATGTATACAAAGAAGATATAACTCTGTCCCGAGGATGGCCAAGAGGAAAAGACCGAGGGACACAGAGAGAGGCAACGTCTGAAACCTTCTGTCATCTTCACTCATTTTTGTACCGAGCTACGGTTGAGAGCTTGGTTGCTTTGTTGGGTAGTCACGCTGTAGCTCGTGACTTTTCTGGAGTTCCTCCAGATGGTACCTAAGGGTGGTTTTCACTTATTAGCGGGGGAAGGATGGCCACCCCCTCTGATAGCTTGCTCATTATTATATTTATTATATAAGTTTGGGTTTTGACTCATTGGGAGCTGAAAAAAGATTTTAATAAATTTATTGGCATTAATGAATCATCAATCCTGGATCAGTAATGTTGGAGTTGGACTTCAATGAACTTGCAAAAGCAAGTTTATTAACTGATTTAGCAATGTTAATGATTAATCATACCTGTGTAGGCTATTTGGGAAATAAACTTCAAATAAACTGAAAGCGTCGCTGGAAAAGTTTGAAATGTCTCATTGGTTGGAACAAATGAATTTGGTCCTTATCTGAATTATCAAACTGGTAAAGATGTTTGTTAGGCAATTTAACTTCCTTGTTAAATCGAATGATTAAAGATATCCAATTAGATGATTTTGGTTGGATATTATAAGTGTAACCAGTTGTTACAGATGTGAGAAGACGTTTTGCCCTCACATTGGACATGATGTTTTTCAAAAACATTTCAGGGGTGATTCTTCACCACAAGGGGTCACTTACCCTGAAAGTTGAAACATTCTGTAGCGATTTCGACGGCATTAGAGCGCAACGTATGTTTGTTGCTGTTGAACGCTGTCGAACGCCGAAACTGAAACCTGTTGAACTTTGAAACCCAAACTAAAGACCTTGGTTTAAAAGCTGACAGTGTTTTTATGTACTTAAATTTTATTTTGAATCCTGCGGCTCTATTGGGCTAAATTGCTGTGAGCGCTGCCATCTGTCCCGGGATCCTGCCAGATTCCAAATATAGGGCGAGAGACGCGAAAGACCAGCTAGCCTAGCTGGCTCAGCGGTCTCAATTGGAGGCCACTATTGAACGTTTTCAATGTTGCAGGAGCTGCGTTTATTTTGCTTTGTTCCGGGACAATGTGGACCGCGTTGACTTTCAATATAGCAACTGCTTGCTTGCGGGGGAGTACAGGAGCGAAGTAGCTACTCTTAGCAAGCAAGTAGCAAACCTACATAAGCTACTGGGGAACACACACTGTAGCCGGACGGCACTCTGGTCTGGTGGAAGTGTCGCCGCCATGCCGGCTCTCCACAGCCGATTGGCCGGTGCTAGGCAGGGTTCCATCCCCGAAGGGGTCTCCTTCCCTGGAGAACGGAGCTGATCTCGACCCAACTAACAAGCCATGGAAGTACGTCACTCGCCATGGAAGTCGAAGAAGGCATCCTCTGGCAATGGGGTCTCCAAGGAGATGTTGAGCCCAGATCTGACACAGACCAGAAACAGCTTTGCCGCCTTGGATCTAGAGGTTCGCCTTCGTCCGTGGTGGCTTCCCAATCAAAATTGTATCTGGAGGTACCTGTGTCTTCCTCCTCGTCTCTGTCTCCCTCTCCAGTGGCTTCTACCTAGGGTCCAGATCCTTGGAGCTCCCAGCCTAACCAGACTGTGAGGCTGCCTGAAAGACCGGCCCATTAAACATCACAAGCTGTCATCATAGGCAGCTCTATGGTGAAAAACATCTCGGTCCCCAAGGAAAAAATTATTGTTGTCTATCAACAATGACAAGCCACCAGGGTCTGACAATCTCGATGGAAAATTACTGAGGAAAGTAGCAGACGATATTGCCATTCCTATTTGCCACATCTTCAATTTAAGCCTACTAGAGAGCGTGTGCCCTCAAGCCTGGAGGGAAGTTAAAGTCATTCCGCTACCCAAGAATAGTAAAGCCCCCTTTACTGGCTCAAATAGCCGACCAATCAGCCTGTTACCAACCCTTAGTAAACTTCTGGAAAAAATTGTGTTTGACCAGATACAATGCTATTTTACAGTAAACAAATGTATACAGAATTGCAGCATGCTTATAAGGAAGGACACTCAACAAGCACAGCACTTACACAAATGACTGATGATTGGCTGAGAGAAACTGATGATACAATTATTGTGGGGGTTGTCTTGTTCGACTTCAGTGCAGCTTTTGACATTATTGATCATAGCCTGCTGCTGGAAAAACGTATGTGTTATGGCTTTACAACCCCGACTATAATGTGGATAAAAAGTGACTTGTCTAACAGAACACAGAGGGTGTTCTTAATTGAAGCCTATCAAATATAATCCAGTTAGAATCAGGAATTCCCCAGTGTAGCTGTTTAGGCCCCGTGCTTTTTATATTTTTTACTAACGACATGCCACTGACTGAGTAAAGCCAGAGTTTCTAAGTATGCGGATGACTCAACGCGTCAGCTACTACAACACTCAACAAAGAACTGCATTCAATTTTAGAGTGGGTGGCAAGGAATAAGTTAGCCCTAAATATTTCTAAAACTAAACCACTGTATTTGGAACAAAACACTCACTAAACCCTGAACCTCAATTAAATATATTAAGAAATTATATGGAAATTAAGTAGGTTGAGATGACTAAACTGCTTGTAGTAACACTAGATTGTAAACTGTTATGGTCAAAACATATTGATGCAGTAGTAGCTAAGATGGGGAGAAGACTGTCTCTAACAAAGCGATGCTCTGCCTTCTTAACAACACTATCAACAAGGCAGGTCCTACAGGCCCTAGTTTTGTCGCACCTTGACTACTGTTCAGTCGTGTGGTCAGGTGCCACAAGAAAGGACTTGCAATTGGCTAAGAACAGGGCAGCACGGCTGGCCCTTGGATGTACACAGTGAGCAAATTTTTATAATATGCATGTCAATCTCTACTGGCTGAAAGTGGAGAGATTGACGTCATCACTACTTTATTTATGAGAGGTTGAATGCACCGAACTGCCTGTCTCAACTACTGGCACACAGCTTGGATACACATGCATACGCCACAAGACGTGCCACGAGAGGTCTCTTCACAGTCCCCATGTCCAGAAAAGACTATGGGAGGCACACAGTACTAAACTCAGCAAAAAAAGAAATGTCCTCTCACTGTCAACTGCGTTTATTTTCAGCAAACTTAACATGTGTAAATAGTTGTATGACCATAACAAGATTCAATAATTGAGACATAAACTGAACAAGTTCTACAGACATGTGACTAACAGAAATTGAATAATGTGTCTCTGAACAAAAGGGGGGTCAAAATCACAACTAACAGTCAGTATCTGGTGTGGCCACCAGCTGCATTAAGTACTGCAGTGCATCTCCTCCTCATGGACTGCATCAGATTTGCCATTTCTTGCTGTGAGATGTTACCCCACTCTTCCACCAAGGCTCCTGCAAGTTGCCGGACATTTCTGGAGGGAATGGCCTTAGCCCTCACCCTCCGATCCAACAGTTCCCAGACGTGCTCAATGGGATTGAGATCCGGGCTCTTTGCTGACCATGGCAGAACACTGACATTCCTGTCTTGCAGCACAGAACGAGCAGAATGGCTGGTGGCATTGTCATGCTGGAGGGTCATGTCAGGATGAGCCTGCAGGAAGGGTACCACATGAGGGAGGAGGATGTCTTCCCTGTAACGCACAGCATTGAGATTGCCTACAATGACAACAAACTCAGTCCAATGATGCTGTGACACACCACCCCAGACCATGACGGACCCTCCACCTCCAAATCGATCCCGCTCCAGAGTACAGGCCTCGGTGTAACACTCATTCCTTCGATGATAAACGCAAATCCGACCATCATCCTACCGCTTCCCCGAGGACTAACTGTTCAGATTTTTCTTTTTTTGCCTCTCTCTGTTTTGCCTGCTATATAGTTCTGCTATACTCACAGACATGATTCAAACAGTTTTAGAAACTTCAGAGTGTTTTCTATCCAAATCTATGAATAATATGCATATCTTATATTCTTGGCATGAGTAGCAGGAAGTTGAAATTGGGCACGCTATTTATCCAAAAGTGAAAATTCTGCCCCCTAGCCCCAAGAGGTTTTAAGTGGGATAATTGTCATCAGCAACCGTTGAATAGCATAGCGCCACAGTCAAATAATTTTACAAAAAAATATTCATATTCATGAAATCACAAGTGTAGTATTGCAAAACACAGTTTAGCCTTTTGTTAATCCACCTGTCGTCTCAGATTTTGAAATTATGCTTTACAGCTAAAGCAATCCAAGCGTTTGTGTAAGTTTATCCATAGCATAACAAAACATTATGTACACTAAGCATTAAGTAGCTAGGTCACGAAAATCAGAAAAGCAATCAATTAATCGTTTACCTTTGATGATCTTCGGATGTTTTCACTCACGAGACTCCCAGTTACACAACAAATGTTCCTTTTGTTCAATAAAGATTATTTTTATATCCAAATACCTCCGTTTGTTTGTCGCGTTATGTTCAGAAATCCACAGGAAAGAGCGGTCATGACAACGCAGACAAAAATTCCAAATAATATCCATATATCCATGTCCACAGAAACATGTCAAAGTTTTTTATAATCAATCCTCAGGTTGTTTTTAAAATATATATTAGATAATATATCAACCGTGAGTGTAGGTTTTTCAATAGGATCGGGAGAAACAATGGCCGCTTTACTCTGTTACGCAAAACTCACTCTGAGAGCCCAAACCTATTCACTTACGCAATGTGATCTTTCTCGCTCATTTTTCAAAATAAAAGCCTGAAACTATGTCTAAAGACTGTTGACACCTTAGGGAAGCCATAGAAAAAAGGAATCTGGTTATCCCTTTAAATTGAGGATAGGCATGCATATGAACTGCAATCGGGGACGATTTCGCCCTATTATAAAAGTGCCAGGCATTGAAATCAGTGGTATGCGGAATTTTCTTTTTTTAATGGTTTGTCCTTGGGGTTTTGCCTGCCAATTCAGTTCTGTTATACTCACATACATTATTTTAACAGATTTAGTGTTTTCTATCCAAATCTACCAATTATATGCATATCCTAGCTTCTTGGCCTGAGTAGCAGGTAGTTTACTTTGGGCACGCTTTTCATCCGGACATAAAAATACCACCCCTATCCCAAAGAAGTTAACGACCTTTCTGCAGGTGCATGTTCATTAATTGTTTACGGTTAATTGAACAAGCATGGGAAACAGTGTTTAAACCCTTTACAATGAAGATTTGTTGAAGTTATTTGGATTTTTACGAATTATCTTTGAAAGACAGGGTCCCGAAAAAGGGATGTTTCTTTTCCATAAAGCCATGACTAACTGGAACTCTATTCCACATCAAGTAACTGACGCAAGCAGTAAAATTAGATTAGATTTAAAAAACATCTTATGGAACAGCGGGGACTGTGAAGCAACACAAACATTGGCAGAGACACATGCATACACACGCACACACACACTATAACATACGCACTATACATACACATGGATTTAGTACTGTAGATATGTTCATAGTGGTGGAGTAGGGGCCTGAAGGCACACAGTGTGTTGCGATATCTGTGAATGTATTGTAATGTTTTAAAATGGTATAAACTGCCTTATTTTTGCTTTGGCAGCAGCTAATTGGGATCCATAATAAATACAAATACAAATCATATGGGATTCGAGCAAAGGCGGCTTCTCTCGGTTTGCTAGCTTAGCTAATGCAAAGCAAGTTGTTCTTGTACAAGAATGTTCGCTTCAAGCACAAAACGGTCCTCTTCAATTGGGGAACGGTGGTTTACTAACGACGTCTCACGTTCAACCCAAACAGTCTTTCTTGCTATAATGTTACAGGAATACACGGTAACATAAATATATACTCGCCGTGTCTACTCACGCTCCTGAAGCGCGCAAGAGAGAGGTAATACTTTGCTTCGGCCAAACAAATATATCTTCTCAAATTTCTTGAAATCGGCTGACCCTTATGTCGTAGCTCTCGAAACTTAATAATTCCCCCTACACACTCTGCCCTTTTGTCAGGTATTCAACAACAGAGTCAATTTCTCCCTGCTATCTGGTTGAAAGGAAACACACACACACTCAACGACAATCCTGCCTATTGCTCTTTCTGGGTATAATTTCATTTGCGCCACCATTCATGTAGAGGACTAATTCAGCATTAAGGCCTAATTCTGTTTTAGATGCCTTGCATAGGGCACCAATATGTCGTGATTTGACTTTAACATTAATCTGAAGATTTATCTAATTACCTAAATATGTTTAATTGTTACCCGATTAAATTAATCATGTAACAATTATCTCATTGGGATCTGGGGCACCACGAGAGCGGTTCTTTAAAGAGTTACCATCTCCCGAATGAAACTCTAAAGGTCTTTACTTATCACATCTATAAACAGTCAATTCATCATATCATGATTCTGAACAGTCGTAACCTACTTGCATCTGCAAAAACCCAAGCCTTACTTATGATTCAGTATGGCACAAATGAGTTTAATTATTTATTTACTTGCTAATTAAATGGTAACACAGGATAAACATACACAGTCCCTAGCTGATTGACAACAATACTGCTGCTTGTTACAAAAGACATGGAGATAGTGAGAGAGAGGGACAGAGACAATTAACATTGACACATGTAGAAACTACTCTCACTTATAGTACTCTTATACTTTGCACATGAATCGCCACCCACTTGAAGTAAGAAATCATGAATGTATTTACGTGAAATGCCTTGGTTTCTCTCAGTGGACAGGGCCTTGGAAAGGGGGTTGGGCCTTTTTGCGGCAAGCTTGTAAGGCTCTAATTGTCCCAAAATGGTTCCAACAAGTCTTCTACAGTTGTTCTTCTCTGTAGTTGTCTGGTATCCGGTGACTTGTCGTGTAGTCCTGAACAGAACTACAGAGTTGATTTTCCTTCCATTCGCTCCTGAAGCTGCCTCTTTGAAGATATGCTAGCCAGCCGTGTCGATGGTTCCCAGTAGTGTGATGAGAGTAGCGTAATACGATGGTTTGAGCAGAGTAGTAGAATGGTCCCACTTCAATTCCCTTTTCTAGATACTTAGGACAGCTAATCAGCCGTACCAGTGATTGTACCAGTGATTGTTCAGGAGATGAGTTTGTAGGGGGTGAGTTTATCATCTCTACCTCGTGTTGAGATTCAGAGTTCAAACCACTTTAAACGTAAAGCTGCAGCTCAACGTCTCTCTGGTCTGGTATGTTAATTCTTAACCCATCATTATATACAGTTTGTTCAAAAGATGCGGTTCCGTCAGGCTGACACACACTCCACACACATATCAATACAACTTATATCATGTTATGTAATTGCCGTGTTGTTCTCTATGATCAATGTTTTGTTTAATCTCTTTTTTCTTTGCAGGTCTCCATTAGAGGAGTGAGAGGCAGATTCAGAGATAAAGAAACTGAGCAGAGCAGTCAGTCTGGGTCTGCACCACAGGCTCACACCAACATCTGTCAGATGTGTGTAGCGTTTACCAACTGGGTCTCACTGCATGCTTTGTTTGTGCTTGTGTGTGTTTGTGTGTGTACTCATATCTATGTTCTCAGTGATCACAGAACTTTAAAGTATTATGGAGTCCTATTTGCAAATGAGTATGTGTGTGTGGGAAAGGGGATGCCTAATCAGTTGCACAACTGAATTAATTCAACCAAAATGTATCTTCAGCATTTAACCCGTACTCCAGCACTCCATACAGAGGGAGG
The DNA here is from genome assembly GCF_002021735.2 of Oncorhynchus kisutch. Lineage (NCBI taxonomy): Eukaryota > Metazoa > Chordata > Actinopteri > Salmoniformes > Salmonidae > Oncorhynchus > Oncorhynchus kisutch. The sequence goes on from NC_034199.2 coordinate 24,913,936, forward strand.
ACACGCTGGGCCAGACAAGGCCAGGTTTGCTCGCCATCCGGCTCTACTCTGTGTTTAATGTAGCTGGAACTCTCCTCTCTCTTCTCTAGGTGTGTGTGCTGGTGAACATGCCAAAGGAATCTGTGACTGTAGCACACATTCATTCATTTAACATGAGAGAGAGAGGGGGATAGAGAGAGATAGGGAGAGCATGATTATAGTGACCATAATCAAGGTCATATATTACTGTAAGACATACATCAGAGGCCTGATATCTACAAAGCTGGCTCAATCACACATGCATGCATGCACAATCACACACCTATCCCAACACCATAATATCATTGGCAGCACATTAAGCACATCCAAAAAGAATGTCAAAAAGAGAATCAGAATGAGAGAAAGATAATTACAATAAGAGAGACAGACAGACCTACACCACATCACCATGGAGACACAACTTGGCAACGGTACACCCAGGCGACATTTCCTCTAGGGGAGAAAAGACTGACGCTTTGCTAATTAACTTTATTCCCTGCATGTCAAAGCTGAACGCTTCCCAATCCAAATAATTCCATTAGACACCCCCCCACACAGACACACGCACACAGTAGACACACCATAGAGAATGATAGGCCCCTCTAGTGGCCATAAGTGTATTTAGCATGGGCAGCACCATTGAGGGCTTCCACCTTTTTAGTGTAGTCACTGGGTGGGACTTCCAACTTCTTAGGCTTATCCTTCCTGGTGACCCTGTTGGAGTCATGTCTAGGGTTGCACATTTTGGGGAATATTCAGAGGTGGAAACGTTCCGTGGGAATTAACGGGAATATATGGGAATTAATGGAAATGTATGCTAATTAACATTAATACCATTTAAAATGTAGATGTTTTTGCATTGGATACATTTACCATATCATATGGAGACAGAAACATTACCCTTATCATAAGTAGACATAATTGCAAATGTTTTTTTTAAATTGTTACAAATTGAACTTTCATTAAATGAGTTGACTCTTCTCGTGGGATGATTTCACTAAACAACAAAAGAAAGGGAATATTGAATGATCCCCAATGATCCATCACATCTCCCAAAAACGTTTTCAACATACAGTACATCTGTAAAATGATAATCTTGAAACTAAAGCTTTGTTTGTCTTCCTCTCAGGCTTCCATGTCTTCTCCCTGGACCTTCTCAATGTCCACCTCTTGAACATCAGACTCTGATCCCTCATCTTCACTGTCACTTTCCAACCTTTTTGAGGATGGCTCATTGTCAGGCTCAAAAAGCCTCAAATTTGCCCGGATGGCCACCAATTGTTCAACCCTTGTATTGGTCAGCCTGTTGCGTGCTTTAATGTGTGTATTCCCAAACAAGGACCAGTTGCGCTCTGAGGCGGCTGATGTTGGTGGGATTTGGAGGATGATGGAGGCAACAGGGGAAAGAGCCTCAGATCCAACAAGTCCCTTCCACCAGGTGGCTGATGAGATATGGTGGCACGACTGCCATATTGCATCTCCATCCCAAAGCCCTTGCTTGGAAGTGTCCTTCACCAGACTGCCAAGAACCTTGCCCTCATCCAGGCCAAGAACCTTGCTCTCATCCAGGCCAAGGTGGCGAGACACGGTAATGATGACACAATAGGCATTGTTGAAATCTGCATCAGACAGGATGCTCTTTGTAGCATACTTTGTGTTCAACATGTACACTGTGGCGTGTATGGGCTTCAGGCAGAAGTCTTCATGCTTTTTGATGCATTTCAGAACTGCAGTTTCCTCTGCTTGGAGCAGCAGTGCTATAGGTTTCAGGAGTTTCAGGCTGCTTACCACTCTCTCCCAAATTACATCATCCAGGAGGATCTTCTTAATGGGGCTGTCGATATTGTCAGACTCTGATATGGCCATTTATTCGAGAGACTCCTTCCCCTCCAGGAGACTGTCAAACATGATGACAACACCACCCCAGTGGGTGTTGCTGGGCAGCTTCAATGTGGTGCTCTTTTCTTCTCACTTTGCTTGGTGAGGTAGATTGCTGCTATATCTTGATGAACCTTCACATACCTAACCATTTCCGTGGCTCTCTTGTAGAGTGTATAAATTGTTTTCAGTGCAATGATGTCCTTGAGGAGCAGATTCAATGCATGAGCAGCACAGCCAGCTTTAGATCAAGCAGCCTTCATGTTTGCAGCATTGTCTATCACCAGTGCAAATACCTTCTGTGGTCCAAGTTCATTGATGACTGCATTCAGCTCATCTGCAATGTAAAGACCAGTGTGTTGTCCCTTGTGTCTGTGCTCTTGTAGAATACTGGTTGAGGGGTGGAGATGATGTCGTTAAATAATTCCTTGCCCACAAACATTCGACCACCCATCAGAGATGATTGCAATACAGTCTGCTTTCTCTGATTTCCTTGCCCTTGAACTCTGTTGAACTCTGCATCCAGCAAATTAATAGATAAAGCATGTCTGGTTAGAGGGGTGTATGCTGGGTGAAGAACATTCAGAAATCTCTGCAATACACATTGTCTGTGAGCATCAGAGGTGAACCACTTGCATACACAGCTCGAGCAAGACATTCATCAGCATTTCTCCTCCTTTGAGTTAAAAAAACTTCTGATTCCAGGAGGACCATGGGCTGTTGCTATCGATAAGGTGTCTGATTCATCATTTTCACCTTGAATAGAAGTAGAGGGACTTTTGTCTGAGGTTGCTTGTTTAGAGTGCTGAGGGAACTTTATGCACTTGGCCAGATGATTCTGCATCTTTGTTGCATTCTTCACATATGATTTGGCGTATTAGTTGTAAATATATACAGCTTTTCCTCCTACATTAGCTGCAGTGAAATGTCTCCACACATCAGATAGTGCCCGTGGCATTTTCCTGTAAGGAATATAAATAAAGGAGTAAAACAACACCAAATACAATTCCATGTACAAATAAATAGTTAAACAGATAGATTAAACTACTCCTTTGTAAGATAAATGTTTTGAAGTGAAACATGTATGGAAACAGGTGAATTAACACTCCTCAAATCAAATCAAATGTTATTAGTCACACACGCCGAATACAACAGGTGTAGACCTTACAGTGAAATGCTTACTTATGAGCCACTTACCGACAGTGTAGTTTCAAAAAATATGGATAAGAACAAGAGATAAAAGTAACAAGTGATTAAATAGGAGCAGTAAAAAATAACAATATATACAGGGGGTGCCTGTACAGAGTCAATGTGCGGGGGCACCGGTTAGTTGAGGTAGTATGCACATGTAGTTAATTGAAATGACTATGCATAGATGACAACAGAGAGTGGTGTGGAGAGGTGAGGGGGGAAATGTGAATAGTCTGGGTAGCCATTTGACTAGATGTTCAGGAGTCTTAACTTCTTATGGTATAGGGGATGCTTGCGTCCCACTTGGCCAAAAACCATGGAAAATGCAGAGCGGCAAATTCAAATAAATTGATATAAAAATCAAACTTCCATTAAATCACACGTAACAGCTTCCAAAATGCGCAACGTCACTACAAAATATTTTTGAAACTTTGCCAAAATATTAGAAACTTTGCCAAAATATTAGAAACTTTGCCAAAATATTTCAAACTACTTTTGTAATACAACTTTAGGTATTTTTAAACGTTAATGATCAATCAAATTGAAGACGGGTCTATCTGTGTTCAATACAGGAACACAACAAACCAAGCTACTTTTCAAGTCTTGCGCAATTCTCAACAGTGTTACGCAGTTCCTAGTTGGCCCTACTTCTTCATTGCACAAATGAATAACATCAACCAATTTCCAAAGACTGGTGACATCCAGTGGTAGCGGTAGGAACTGGAAACAAGTTCCTAAGAAATATTGTTTGCCAATGAGAATTCAGTGAACAGACAGAGACCTCAAAAAGAAAATGAACGGTTAGTCCTCTGGGTTTTGCCTGCTACATAAGTTCTGTTATACTCACAGACATGATTCAAACAGCTTTAGAAACTTCAGAGTGTTTTCCATCCAAATCTACTAATAATATGCATATCTTATATTCATGGCATGAGTAGCAGGAAGTTGAAATTGGGCACGCTATTTATCCAAAAGTGAAAATGCTGCCCCCTATACCTTAACCTTGGGGGTAGAAGCTGTTTAGAAGCCTCTTGGACGTAGACTTGGCGCTCCGGCATCAAATCAAATCAAATTTATTTATATAGCCCTTCGTACATCAGCTGATATCTCAAAGTGCTGTACAGAAACCCAGCCTAAAACCCCAAACAGCAAGCAATGCAGGTGTAGAAGCACGGTGGCTAGGAAAAACTCCCTAGAAAGGCCAATACCTAGGAAGAAACCTAGAGAGGAACCAGGCTATGTGGGGTGGCCAGTCCTCTTCTGGCTGTGCCGGGTGGAGATTATAACAGAACATGGCCAAGATGTTCAAATGTTCATAAATGACCAGCATGGTCGAATAATAATAAGGCAGAACAGTTGAAACTGGAGCAGCAGCACAGTCAGATGGAAGTTGAAACTGGAGCAGCAGCATGGCCAGGTGGACTGGGGACAGCAAGGAGTCATCATGTCAGGTAGTCCTGGGGCATGGTCCTAGGGCTCAGGTCAGTTGAAACTGGAACAGCAGCATGGCCAGGTGGACTGGGGACAGCAAGGAGTCATCATGTCAGGTAGTCCTGGGACATGGTCCTAGGGCTCAGGTCCTCCGAGAGAGAGAAAGAAAGAGAGAAGGAGAGAATTAGAGAACGCACACTTAGATTCACACAGGACACCGAATAGGACAGGAGAAGTACTCCAGATATAACAAACTGACCCCAGCCCCCCGACACATAAACTACTGCAGCATAAATACTGGAGGCTGAGACAGGAGGGGTCAGGAGACACTGTGGCCCCATCCGAGGACACCCCCGGACAGGGCCAAACAGGAAGGATATAACCCCACCCACTTTGCCAAAGCACAGCCCCCACACCACTAGAGGGATATCTTCGCTTGCCATGTGGTAGCAGAGAAAACAGTCTATGACTAGGGTGGCTGGAGTCTTTGACAATTTTTAGGGCCTTCCTCTGACAACGCAGTCCTGGATGGAAGGAAGCTTGGCCCCAGTGATGTACTGGGCTGTTCGCACTACCCTCTGTAGTGCCTTGTGGTCGGAGGCCGAGCAGTTGCCATACCAGGCAGATATGCAACCAGTCAACTCTCGATGGTGCAGCTGTAGGACCCATGCCAAATCTTTTCAGTCTCCTGAGGGGGAATAGGTTTTGTCGTGCCCTCTTCACGACTGTCATGGTGTGCTTGGACCATGTTAGTTTGTTGGTGATGTGGATGCCAAGGAACTTGAAGCTCTCAACCTGCTCCACTGCAATTCCGTCGATGAGAATGGAGGCATGCTCTTTCCTCTTTTTCCTGTAGTCCACAATCATCTCCTTTATCTTGATCACTTTGAGGGAGAGGTTGTTGTCCTGGCAGCACATGGACAGGTCTCTGACCTCCTCCCTATAGGCTGTCTCGTCGTTGTCAGTGATCAACTTACCACTGTTGGGTCATCGCACCCCTGATGGTTCCCTGTGTTGAGGATCAGCATGGCGGATGTGTTGTTACCTACCCTTACCACCTGGAGGCGGCCCATCAGGAAGTGCAGGATCCAGTTGCAGAGGGAGGTGTTTAGTCCCAGGGTCCTTAGCTTATTGACAAGCTTTGAGGGCACTATAGTGTTGAATGCTAAGCTGTAGTCAATGAATAGCATTCTCACATAGGTGTTCCATTTGTCCAGGTGAGAACGGGGAGTGTGGAGTGCAATGGAGATTGCATCATCTGTGGATCTGTTAGGGCGGTATGCAAATTGGAGTGGGTCTAGGGTTTCTGGGATAATGGTGTTGATGTGAGCCATGATCAGCCTTTCGAAGCACTTCATGGCTACAGACGTGAGTGCAACGGGTCTGTAGACATTTGGGCAGGTTACCTTAGTGTTCTTGGGCACAGGCACTATGGTAGTCTGCTTAAAACATGTTGGTATTACAGACCTGGACAGGGAGAGGTTGAAAATATCAGTGAAGACACTTGCCAGTTGGTCAGTGCATGCTCGCAGTACACGTCCTGGTAATCCGTCTGGCCCTGCGGCCTTGTGAATGTTGACCTGTTTAAAGGTCTTATTCACATCGGCTGCAGATTGTGATCACACAGTCTTCCAGAACAATGGGTAATGGGTTGCAAGCTCTGTCACATCCAATGAGTATCAGAGCTGGTGTAGTACGATTCAATCTTAGTCCTGTATTGATACTTTGCATGTTTGATGGTTAATTGGAGGGCATAGCAGGATTTCTTATAAGCTTCGGATGTTGCCTGTAATCTATGGCTTCTGGTTGGGGTATGTACATACGGTCACTGTGGGGACAACCCCATCAATGCACTTATTGATGAAGCCCATGACTGATGTGGCGTACTCCTCATTGCCATCGGAGGAGTCCCGGAACATATTCCAGTCTGTGCTAGCAAAACAGTCCTGTAGCTTAGCATCCGTTTCATCTGAACACTTTTTTATTGATCTAGTCACTGGTGCTTCCTGCTTTAATTTTTGCATGTAATCAGGAATCAGGAGAATAGAAGTATGGTCAGATTTGCCAAATGGAGGTCAAGGGAGAGCTTTGTATGCGTCTCTGTGTGTGGAGTAAATGTGGTCCAGAGTTATTTTCCTCTGGTTGCACATTTAACATGCTGATGGAAATGGATTTAAGTTTCCCTGCATTAAAGTCCCCGGCCAATAGGAGCACTGCCTCTGGGTGAGCGTTTTCTTGTTTGCTTATGGCAGAATACAACTCATTCAATCCTGTCTTAGTGCCAGGCTCTGACTGTGGTGGTATGTAAGACCTCATAGTGGCCTGATGGACTGTCATCGAAGACAGGTTCATAAGGCATTCATAACCCACATAGGCTTCACGTTGACTTTAGAGGAGCAGGCAATGTGTTCCTATGGGGAGAGAAGTCATTGTAATCTGTGAGATCAAAAAACCCTGATTTACTGTTAAGGGTTAATGCCACACGGTCAAGGTTAGGCTTGCACAGATCGGGAGGACCTCAGGAACGTACCTGAGGTCGAATTGTGCTTCTCACCCTAACGGAATTGTGCTTCTCGAATTGTGCTTCTCACCCAAAAGCAAATTACATTTAGGGCCAGGCTTCATTTTGGGCCTTCTTTTTTCAAGGTCGCTGCACTCAGAGCGAGCTACGGTCAAGCGGGGCATCTTGTTGAACTCGGCACGGCCTTGAGAATATGGAAATGCCATTGTAGGCTCTGTGTGTCTTTGAGCACCGCACTTTGTCACTCCCTCCTTGCTGTGTGTGTGTGTGTGTGTGTGTGAGAGAGAGCTTTTCTTTGACATCTGTTGGGAGAAATGACTGACTTACAGTTCATGAGGGTTGCCTAATCACATATGAAGTTTTGAAAAGATCTGACCTTTTTAACCCTTTGAAACAGCACCTATGACACAATTTTAAGGCACTTCCGGTTTACACAGAAAGCTGAAAGTTAACATATATCCTCCTTGGGGTAGGCAATTATAGAATCTTGAGTTTTAAGTCTTTATGTTAAGAACTGACTTATTTACGGAGGGTTTAGTGAGTGTGTGTTATTTCAGAAAAATCACAGAAATCTCGCAGAGCTCCAAAGCACACTTTAAAAAGATTCTTATGAACACGCTGCAACTGGATCTGTAACGTTTTTTTAAATTTTTTAACTATTTTTGAACATCACCAAATCGACATTGTACGATTTCTCTTAAATGACGGTAGATAAATGGCTGGTTATTTTTTTATTGACACCGTAGGTTCCTTTACTTTGACGTGAAGTGGAACAATTATTGCTCTATTTTCATTTTGGACCTTATATCACAGAAAAATGGCCATAACTCAAAAAACGTTGAGGCCTAGACACCATCTTGTTCTGGGCCAACTGCCCATTATGCCAAACCTATGCTCACCAAGTTTGGTGAGTCCGAGAGAGTTTGTTTGATGACTTCCTGGAAGATCCGGCCCTGCCGCACGGCCTGACACCGTCTGCGAATTTTACAAACGTTTTCGGACGTCTAGTAAGGGTGTAACGACGTTCGTCTGTAGAAGGAGAAGCGGACCAAAATGCAGCGTGGTGGTTACTCATGTTCTTTAATGTAAAAATTAACGATACATGAAATAACTAAATCTACAAAACAACAAACGGAACGTGAAAACCTATACAGCCTATCTTGTGACAACAAACACAGAGACAGGAACAATCACCCACAAACACACAGTGAAACCCGGGCTACCTAAATATGGTTCCCAATCAGAGACAACGATAATCACCTGACTCTGATTGAGAACCGCCTCAGGCAGCCATAGACTATCCTAGACAACCCTACTCAGCCACAATCCCAATACCTACAAAAACACACCACAAAATAAACCCATGTCACACCCTGGCCTGACCAAATAAATTAAGAAAACACAAAATACTAAGACCAAGGCGTGACAGAACCCCCCCCCCAGGTGCGGACTCCCGGCCGCACACCTAAACCCATTGGGGAAGGTCCGGGTGGGCGTCTGTCCACGGTGGCGGCTCCGGCTCGGGACGTGGACCCCACTCCAACCAAGTCTTAGTCCCCCTGTAACGCGTCCTTTGATTGCCGACCCCCTTGGCCTAATAACCCTCACCAAGGACCCCACTGGACTGAGGGGCAGCTCGGGACTGAGGTGGAAGCTCGGGACTGAGGGGAAGCTCGGGACTGAGGGGAAGCTCGGGACTGAGGGGTAGCTCGGCACTGAGGGGTAGCTCGGCACTGAGGGGAAGCTCGGCACTGAGGGGAAGCTCAGCACTGAGGGGAAGCTCAGCACTGAGGGGAAGCTCAGCACTGAGGGGAAGCCCAGTACTGAGAGGAAGCCCAGTACTGAGAGGAAGCCCAGGCAGGTAGTAGGCTCTGGCAGATCCTGGCTAGCTGGTGGTTCTGGCAGATCCTGGCTGACTGGCGAATCCTGGCTGACTGGCGGACCTGGAAGATCCTGGCTGACCTGGAAGATCATAGCTGACTGGCGGATCCTGGCTGACTGGTGGCTCTGACTGCTCTGGCTGCTCCATGCAGACTGACAGCTCTGGCTGATCCATGCAGACTGGCAGCTCTGGCAGCTCCATGCAGACTGGCAGCTCTGGCTGCTCCATGCAGCCTGGCAGCTCTGGCTGCTCCATGCAGACTGGCAGCTCTGGCTGCTCCATGCAGACTGGCGGCTCCATGCAGACTGGCAGCTCTGGCTGCTCCATGCAGACTGGCAGCTCTGGCTGCTCCATGCAGACTGGCAGCTCTGGCTGCTCCATGCAGACTGGCAGCTCTGGCTGCTCCATGCAGACTGGCAGCTCTGGCTGCTCCATGCAGACTGGCAGCTCTGGCTGCTCCATGCAGACTGGCAGCTCTGGCTGCTCCATGCAGACTGACAGCTCAGGCTGCTCCATGCAGGCTGGCAGCTCAGGCTGCTCCATGCAGGCTGGCAGCTCAGGCTGCTCCATGCAGGCTGGCAGCTCTGGCTGCGCTGAACAGGCAGGAGACTCCAGCAGCGCTGTAGAGGAGGAAGGCTCTGGCAGCGCTGAACATGCAGGAGACTCCGGCAGCGCAAAACAGGCGGGAGACTCCAGCAGCGCTGTAGAGGAGGAAGGCTCTGACTGCGCTGAACAGGCGGGAGGCTCCGGCAGCGCTAAACAGGCGGGAGACTCCGAAAGCACTGGAGAGGAGAAAGGCTCTGGCAGCGCTGAACAGGCGAGGCGCACTGAAGACCTGGTGCGTGGTGCTGGCACTGGTGGTACTGGGCCGAGGACACGCATAGGAAGCCTGGTGCGGGGAGCTGCCACCGGAGGACTGGTGTGTGAAGGTGGCACAGGATGGACCGGACCGTGAAGGCCTACTGGAGGGCCTGAGAGCAGGACTGGCACAGGACGTGCAAGGCTAGAGAGGTGCACAGGAGGCCTGGTGCGTGAGGCTGGCACAATCTTCACCAGCTGACTAACACGCACCTCAGGACGAGTATGGAGCGCTGACCCAGGTGCCATCAAATCCCCGACACGCTCCGTCGGGCGAATATCTTGCATACTACGCCAAATCAACTGCTCTCTCTCTTCACTCTCCTCCAATTCTATTAACACCTCCTCGAGTGTCTCCTCATCTCCCATCCGTGCACTCTCCTCCATTCTGTCCAATAATTCCTCGACCCTCTCAGACTCAGCCCTCAGCTTCGCCGATAGCTCCGATAACATCCCTGGCTCCTTACGGTAAACAGGGGGAGTTGGCTCAGGTCTGACTCCTGACTCTGCCACACTCTCCCTGAGCCACCCCCCCAATACATTTTTGGGGCTGACTCTCGGGCTTCCTTCCGCGCCACCGTGCTTGTCTCTCCAACTCCATTCTCCTATAACCCTCTTCGCACTGCTCCAGCGAATCCCAGGCAGGCTCCGGCACTCTCCCTGGGTCGACCGCCCACCTGTCTATTTCCTCCCAAGTAGTGTAGTCCCGATATTGTTGCTCCTGCTGCCGCTGTTGCTTCTCCTCATACCAGCACCTCTCAGCTCTTGCCGCCTCCAGTTCTTCTTTGGGGCGGCGATATTCTTCAGGCTGATCCCAGGGTCCTTCTCCGATCAATTCATCCTCCCATGTCCATTCCTCTCTTTGTTGCTTCTGCTGTCGCTGCCTGTCACCACGCTGCTTGGTCCTGGTGTGGTGGGTGATTCTGTAACGACGTTCGTCTGTAGAAGGAGAAGCGGACCAAAATGCAGCGTGGTGGTTACTCATGTTCTTTAATGTAAAAATGAACGATACATGAAATAACTAAATCTACAAAACAACAAACGGAACGATAAAACCTATACAGCCTATCTTGTGACAACAAACACAGAGACAGGAACAATCACCCACAAACACACAGTGAAACCCGGGCTACCTAAATATGGTTCCCAATCAGAGACAACGATAATCACCTGACTCTGATTGAGAACCGCCTCAGGCAGCCATAGACTATCCTAGACAACCCTACTCAGCCACAATCCCAATACCTACTAAAACCCCAATACAAAAACACACCACAAAATAAACCCATGTCACACCCTGGCCTGACCAAATAAATAAATAAAACACAAAATACTAAGACCAAGGCATGACAAAGGGACTGTACATTTACAATGTGGACTTTCTCACTAACCATATGGCAAATGTCAAAATGTTCCCTTATGTATGGAAGGAGTGGGGGTTTATTCGAGGACGGACAGATGATCGTCCTCGCAGTGGCAGACCACGTGTAACAACACCTGCACAGGATTGGTACATCTTATTAACATCATACCTTCGGGACAGGTACAGGATAGCAACAACAACTGCCCGAGTTACACCAGGAAAGCACAATCCCTCCATCAGTGCTCAGACTATCCGCAATAGGCTGAGAGAGGCTGGTCTGAGGGCTTGTAGGCCTGTGTAAGGCAGGTCCTCACCAGACATCACCGGCAACAGCTTTGCCTATGGGCACAAACCCACCGTCACTGGACCAGACAGGACTGGCAATAAGTGCTCTTCACTGATGAGTCAAGGTTTTGTTTCACCAGGGGTGATGGTCGGATTCGCGTCTATTGTCGAAGGAATGAGTGTTACACCAAGGCCTGTACTCTGGAGCAAAATTGATTTGAGGTGGAGGGTCCGTCATGGTCTGGGGTCGGGTGTCACAGCATCATCGGACTGAGCTTGTTGTCATTGCGGGCAATCTCAACACTGTGCGTTACAGGGAAGACATACTCTTACCTCATGTGGTACTCTTCCTGCAGGCTCATCTTGACATGACCATCCAGCATATACTGCTATATACCAGTCATACTGCTTGTTCTGTGCGTGATTTCCTGCACGTCAGGAATGTCAATGTTCTGCCATGGCCAGCGAAGGAAGTGGCAGTTACTTCCTCTGACCTGAACTCAAGGCCTTTCTACAAAATGTATTTAATGTCTATCTCTGTTTCCAATCCAGGGCAGCACCTGAAAAGTACCCAACGCGAGATAGCAAGTGAAAGAGGAAAAGATACAGGGAGAAAGACAGGGATGGAGATGAAGAGTGACCATATTTTTATGTATCATGGAAATTAAAATAATATGAAGTTTACATATAGAGCTTTCGCAGCCTTTAAATTACAAACAGTATCTGACCCATTCCACATTACATAAAGAGCAGGAGACAAACAGATCTTATCAGGGCTGAACTATCTGAACTCTTGATTGCGTAATGGAATGGAATTGATGAGTGCATGTTCCAAAATAGCACCTCAGAGTCACACCATTAACACTGTGGTATTTCCTCTGAACACAATACAGGATATATATATATATGTGTGTACAGTGCCTTCGGAAAGTATTCAGACCCCTTGACTTTTTCCACATTTTGTTATATTACAGCCTTATTCTAAAATGGATTAAATTTAAAAAATCCGTAGCAATCTGCACACAATAAGCCATAATGACAAAGGAAAAACAGGTTGAAATTTTTGCTAATTTATTACAAATACAAAACAGAGTACATAAGATTTCAGACCCTTTGTTACGTGACTCGAAATTGAGCTCAGGTGCATCCTTTTTCCATTGATCATTATTTAGATGTTTCTACAACTTGATTGGAGTCCACTTCTGCTAAATTCAATTGATTGGACATAATTTTGAAAGGCACACACCTGTAAATATTAGGTCCCACAGTTGACAGTGCATGTTAGAGCAAAAACCAAGCCATGAAGTCGAATGAATTGTCCTTAAGAAGACTTTCCAACATTACAAACAGTATCAGACCCAATCCACATAACAGCAGGAGATGAACAGATCTTATCAGCATGAGCTGAATTCTCTGTACTCTCCATTAATAAATATAATGGAATTTATGAGTATACATACGTTCAAAATAGCACCTCACAGTTACAGCCTGTGGTATTTCCTCTTTCGATACCTCTCGCTCTTTTCAAGACCAAACACATCCTGTATCAGTTTCACACCCACACTCCAGCCTCCCACTCTTTTGCATGGCTGTCTCTCACCATCTGAATCATACAGTTGAAGTTTACATACACCTTAGCCAAATACATTTAAACTCAGTTTTTCACAATTCCTGACATTTAATCCTAGTAAAAGAAAATCCCTGTTTTAGGTTAGTTAGTTAGTTAGTTAGGATCACCCCCCCCCCCCCCCCCTCAATAGTGATCAACTATCGAAGATTGTGGGGTGCAATCGGGCGATGTAGGCTTGTACACAATCGCCCAAACTTGTTTTAGGAACATCAGGCAGGATTTAGGCTACCAACTGCCTATCCAGTTGTAGCTCAATCTTGGGATTAATGATCACGATCTTGGGTGCAATGATGACTGTGTGGAGGCTCATTGATTTAACGTTACGCTAGCCTACATGATACACTAGTAAAGTAATATAATACATACCTTACACCTTATTAGCCACGACTTACCATTCTTTGTGCAGCTTCAAATGTCGAACAAAGTTGAACATTCTTGCGCCTCCGTCTGTAATTTTCTTCCCGCATGTTTTGCAAGTTGCAATCCATTTTTTGTTGATACAGCGTTGTCTTTATATCCGAAAATAATAATTTTGGGTATCATCTTTCCAAGGGCTCCTTCTGAATTCACCCGCCGACGTTCCTCTGCACTGCCACCCACAACTTTTTCTCAGCTGGCACAATTTTATTGGCTGCTGTCCGATTCAAACTGTAATCCATTAAATGAAGAGTTGATGTGCTGCACACTTTTTTAATAGCATCTTTTTAAATATTTGGGCTTGGGGAGGGTATCAAGTCAGGTCGAGTCATAAGGCTCAAGTCCAAGTCAAGTCATTGGTGTTAAAGTCAAAGTCGAGTTGCAAGTCATCATCTTTGTGACTCGAGTCTGACTCTAGTGCAAGTCATGTGACTCGAGTCCACACCTCTGCTGAATGGCCCCGCAGCAACGTTCCAACATCTAGTGGAAAGCCTTCCCAAAAGATTGGAGGTTGTTATAACAGCAAAGGGGGGACCAACTCTGTATTAATGCCCATGATTTTGGAATGAGATGTTCGACGAACAGGTGTCCACACACAGGGTATTTGCATATGTCATACACTAACAAAATAACCAGAAATTGAAAGAAATGGTCATTCCTGGGTCAACTTATGAGTTGATCATGTGGTACGAATTCGACCAGTTACACCACTTCTTAACAGACATTGATGGGGGATGGGGGATTAAATTAATTTGGATGTTTTGCATGTTTTGGATGTTAATTCAACTTTGAAATCAAACTCTGAGCACACAGTCAATCACTCAGTAATCACTGCCGAATGGGTATGTGTGATGTCTCTGAGCTCCATGGTTGTGAGGTTTTAAACATCTCTGTGCTTCTCTCTAAGACGACCACTTCCTTGTTTCTCCGTCCTCCTCAGCCTGAACAGTGGTATGGTTCCTGGTTAGCTAGCTGTGCCACTGATCACTAACTCTAAAGTTCCACTCCACTCTGTCCGTCTCTCTCTGTCAGTCACGTCCAGGGTCTTCATGGCGACTCTCCTGTCCTGGGATTTGGTTTCTGTGGTCATCACGCTGTTCCTTGTCTACACAGGTAAGCTACAGTACTATGTGTGTGTTTGTGAGTGTGTGTGTGTGCGTGCGTGCGTGCATGTCTGCCTGCCTGCCAGCAATCCTGCCTATCTGCCTACTTTTTTAGGGGGTAGATCAGCTTTAATATTGCAGATAGATTGTAGCTTCCATCAATGTAATTGCCTGCATCATTTCCAATCCCCCATATATGTTTGTATTATATAATATATATATATAGAGATTTTAAAATATATATTCCTTTATTATTTTCCCTTAAAGCTACCATCCCTCCCCTAATTGGAGTAAACTAATGGACAACAACAATTAGGCTTCTACTTCCAGTTTATACATACTATATTAATTTTATGTACACAGTATATTTTACAATAGTTATCTTTTGTTTGTTTTAGTCCTATCCTTCAGCTCCACTCAGCCCCTCCCATCTATTGCCGAACACCAGTTTTTATTTAGATTTTCCATATATTTTTCAATTGTGCTGTGATGTTTCACAAAAGTTCTGAACCTTTCTATTCTCATTGATTCTACATATTGTAAGTTAAAGATAAACAATTTTTCTACGAGTTTTACTATATTATTTATTGATTGACTAAAACTTTTTAAATCACCCAGCAGTGTAATTTGCAGAGTTATCTCCAGGTAAATACTGCAATTCTTCAGCCACTCCTGAACCTGCGACCAAAAACAAGCTACATATGGACAGTACCAAAATCTTCTAATGACTAACTATTCACAGAAAAATCTGCAGAGCTGGGATGGTTGTATCCTCCATATACAGTACCAGTCAAAAGTTTGGACACACCTACTCATTCAAAGGTTTTTATTTATTTTTACTATTTTTACATTGTAGAAAAATAGTGAAGACAACAAAACTATGAAATAACACAAATGGAATCATGTAGTAACCAAAAAAGTGTTAAACAAATCCAAATATATTTTATATTTTTGATTCTTGAAAGTAGCCACCCTTTGCCTTGATGACAGCTTGCACACTCTTGGCATTCTCTCAACCAGCTTCACCTGGAATGCTTTTCCAACAGTCTTGAAGGAGTTCCCACATATACTGAGCACTTGTTGGCTGCTTTTCCTTCATTCTGCGGTCTAACTCATCCCAAACCATCTCAATTGGGTTGAGGTCGGGTGATTGTGGAGGCCAGGTCATCTGATGCAGCATTCCATCACACTCCTTCTTGGTCAAATAACCCTTACATAGCCTGGAGGTTGTCCTGTTGAAAAACAAATGTTGCTGTGGTAGCCATGCTGGTTAAGTGTGCCTTGACATCTAAATAAATCACTGACAGTGTCACCAGCAAAGCACCCCAACACCATCACACCTCCTCTTCCATGCTTCATGGTGGGAACCTCACAACCGATCAACCGTTCACCTACTCTGTGTCTCACAAAGACACGGCGGTTGGAACCAAAAACCTCCAATTTGGACTACTCAGACCATTGGACAGATTTCCACCGGTCTAATGTCTATTGATCGTGTTTCTTGGTCCAAGCATTCTTGAACATGGGGTGAGACATTGTTATTAATCTGCTAGAGAACCAGTTCGGATTTAAGTATAACTTTTGTATGACTGAAGCCTTTAGTGAGAGCTCTAATGCTTTAATATTTCAACATTTCTGCCCTCCGAATTTATATTAATTATATAAATAGGCCCATTTAATTTTATCTGGCTTGCCGGTCCAAATCAAATTGAATATGTTTTGCTCATATAATTTAAAAAAACAAGTCGCTAGGTGTAGACAAGCCATAAGGAAATAGGTAAACTGAGATATGAATAAATAGTTAATAAATCATTAATCATGGGGATTTTTCAACAGACAGGTATTTTCCTTTCCACCGTAACAAGATCTTGTCTTTTATTGCCAACTTTCTATTAAAATGTATTGTAGTGAGATAATTTCTTTCATTCGATATATGAATTCCGAGTATATCCACTTCACCATCAGAACATTTTATTGGCAAACTACACGGTAATGTTAAAGTTATATTTTTAGTGATCCAATATGTAATATAATACACTTATCATAATTTGGTTGTAATCCAGAAAGGTTAGAAAAAATATCTAGATCATCTATGATGCTGTGGAAGGATCCAAAGTGTGGATTTAAAATAAAACATGAATAATCAGCAAACAATGACACCTTCAATTATAAGCCCTGGATTTCTAGGCCTTTGATATTATTGTTAGAGCTAATTTAACAGCTAACATATAGCCATAATAAATAGATATGCCAATAGTGGACAACCTTGTTTAACTCCTCTTGATGGATTAATACTTTCTGAGAAGTAGCCATTATTTACTATTTTACACCTGGAGTTACTATACATAACTTTAACCCATTTTATAAGAGCTTCTCCAAAATTGAAATATTTCATGCATTATAATGCCAGTCGTACTTTATCAAAAGCCTTTTCAAAGTCAGCTATGAATGAATACCAACCTGGGTTTCCCAGATTATTCATAATGTTCTGTTGTTTACAGCACGTGTTTTATATTCTCTTCAATGTATTGTCCATGTAAAAAACCTGTCTGATTAGGATTAATAATATCCAACCATACCTTTTTAATTCTATGTGCTATGCACTTTGCTAGAATGTATGCATCACAACACTGTAGTGTAAGGGACCTCCACTTTTTTAAATGGACTGGATGTTTATATTTACCACTTGGGTCCTGTTTCAGAAATAATGAATTCAGAACTTCTTGTTTAATATCTGATCACCCTGTTGTCTATTTGCCTACCTGCCTGTCTGTCTGTAAACTTTGGCTTTGTTCTTTTCTCTCCCATAGAGTCAGCGACAAACATTAAAACAAATAAATCAGCTTCTTTGGGAGAAGATGTTTATTTGGTGTGCAATGAATCCATGACGAACACAACTAATCAAGTCATCTGGAGAAAGGACACTGTTCTTATTCTCTCTCATTCCAAGGGGAAAATAACTCACAGAAACTTCACCTCAGGCAGGATGAGTGCTGACTCTCTTACTCCTACAGAGCTTATTATATCTATTGTAGAGCTAACTGACACCGGGACCTACAACTGTACTGTCACAGATCGAAGGGGTGTTAAGACAATAGAGTGGAATTTGACTATCACAGATAACCTCATAGGTAATGATTGTGATTTTCTGTTGATACTGTAACATATGGAGAAGAAACCATATTCTGTAACACTAGATATAAAGTAAAGTAGAATTTTGACATGAACAAAACTGCCCAGGAAAATTGTCAGTGTTCATATCCTGGTGTTAGCAGTTTTGGTGTTGATATGGTTTTGGTGTTACTTTCTGTTACTCTGAATGGACTGAACGCCGGCTGGTGTTGCTTTTTATGCTGGTGTAAAAAAATATCAGGGTGTCAAATTGGCCAGTATTACCTAATGTAGATTTTTCTGTGTAATATTTGTTGTTTTGATTCAGGTGTTAAATGTACTCTGTAAGTCTTAAATTAACACGTATTGGTGTAAAAGAACCCAAGTGTTGGTGTTAATAACCAGTGTTAAACCAGCATGCTCTATTGCAGTTAGATTTTTTTGAATCGTTTGTTTCACTATCTATGTTTTTGCATGTATATCGATTGATTCATTCATCTTATGCTTATATAAATAACATCAATTTTTCCAGAATAATCCAATCTTTTAAATGGATTTATTGCTCCCTTTACTGAAATGGTTGTTCCAGTATAGATGCTGAAGGTAGTCTCATATCTTAATCTTTTAAACCGAGCAGAGTCATTCTGAATGCAGGTTGCGGTGAATACATTTCCACTGGTTGGCTATTATTTTATTTAACCTTTATTTAACTTGGCAAGTCAGTTAAGATCTCATTCTTATGTACAATGACAGCCTATGACAGCTATTCCCACTCTGGCTGGATTCCAATAGGAATTACACATCACTTTGCAAACCAGCATAATGTGACTTGCATGCCTTTGTATTAGGTTAAAACTAGGCCCTCAATGTCTCATGAAGTACCTATGGTAATTGTGTTAAACAATTAGATTGTAATGATAACATTCACTTAGGATCTCACTTACTGAAGGCCACAGGACTGAAAATGGATGAATGCAACCACCATGTCTTGTCACTAACAAATACAGTCATGGGTGGTAACTCTACATTTCACATTGAAAGGCACTCTGGGAAATATGCCAATAAGGCTTTACACTAAGCAGTGTGTTAATTTAATACTGAAAAGTGTGGACCCAGTGTGGACACAGGACCAGTGTTAATTTAACACTGGATAATTTGCTGTGAAGGTATCAGCTGTGAAGGTAACACCATAACAGTGTACCTTTAACACTGACCTTGTATAAATACAAGGTAGTAGGGAACACCATAACAGTGTACCTTCAACAAAGAGTTAGTGTAAAATGATGTTGCAAAGTATCGGTGTATAAAAGAGCAACACTTTGAAAAGTGTGAATTCAACACTTTCTGGTGGTTCTCATATAAACACTTTTGAAGTGTTATATTGAACAGCCACAGTGTTCAATTTACCAATCAAATGTTGTTGTGTGGACATTATTGTGATTATTATTGCAAACAATTAATATTGAATGTTATTCCCCCAATTTAATATGTTGTTGTAAAGCAAAGGAATATGACACTCATTTTAGATCTTTGAGACTTTTCTGATAATCCCAATTTTTTTGTATGTTTGACTTAACACAGATAATGCTGAACATGGCCTACAGATGTTGTTGGTCTTCACAATTCCGTCTGCTATTGGAGGAGTGGCTCTGTGCATTGGTATCTGCTGTATGGTCTGGCTGTGTAGGTGAGTAAACTCAAAGGGCTCCATCTGATCATTGGTCTATTATAGCACGTTTGGCATTTATTAAAAGGTCATTTCCGATTGAGCCGACATACGCAGCATTTACTGTGATAGTGGGCTCCACTAATGCTGAAAGAGTGCCTTTTAAAGGTGCAACGCCCAAAAAGCACGATTGGATTGAATCCCAGCCCTAATACATGTTACCTTGTTTCTGCAGGAAAATAAAAAAGGAACAGACAAGTCATTGTGAAAGCCGAGGAGAGGTCAGTAGCTGAAAGCACTTGATCATTTTTCTAAACGGAATGGCTGCTCAACCTGTGTTCGTCCTGCCCCCAGGACACCATTTCACGTTTTCTAAAACTCGTGTTTTTCACGTTTTCCTTACACACTAAAACCTTTACACATCCTACTTATGTTTATGTTGTTTTTAAAAAGTAAAGTACGTAAGGAGTTTTAGAAAATGGGAAATGTCATCCTGGGGGGCTGGACGAACACAAGTTTGCACATCCTCTGCCTTTTTCTAAAACCAGGGATGTTGTCTTCTCTTAATCAGTTGAAACATGAATTATTATTCATGTCCTTACCTGGGATGGGAACTCACAACCTCTTGGGTCACAGAATTCCAATCTTCCTGGTAGGCCACCATGTCTGTGTGGATAACTGATTTCACTTGTAGTCCTACACTTTGGACATCAAAGTAAATCTCAGCTTTGTTAAAAAATACACTTTAGAAAAACTATTATATTTATCATAGTGATTCAGGAGTAACATTAAAACAGAGTAATATGGCCCACCAACATTAGACAACTATACAGAAAACTTTAATATTGCTGAAATAAGTTAAAGAAATCAATGATGTGCGAATAGTCAGAATAACTGATAAGTAAGGTCTCCATTGAATCTGTTATTGCTGAAACGTTACAGATTCTGCGATAGAAATGTAAAAGTATTATCCGATTGAGCCGACATATCCAGCATTTACCGTGAATGGAGTCTCCAGGAACGCAGAAACATTGCCTTTAAAAGCTGCAATGCCTATGACCTTGATCGGATTCAATTCTTGCCTAAAATAGGAGTGCAGATGGCACTCTTTTGCTAAGTGCAGAGATGTATTACAGGTAATGAATGTGTAGAAGAATGCTACAGTCTTTGTGGTGCAGCAGAAAGATCAGTGTACTTCACATTCAGAGGTTATGAGTTCAAATCAAAGGTGGAGTCATATTTTAGCTGAACAGCAATTACTCATGAAATGACACATGAAAACATCTCATCACATGTGAAATGTCACTTGACGTGTTCAAACAACTAATGTTTCCACATGATTTCACATGTGGAATGTCACGTGAAGTGTTCCAAAAACATGTTTTCACATTATTTCGCATGAAATGTCAAATATGAACAGTTCCAGAAACAAATGTTCAAATGTGAAATTTCACGTTAACGTTCACGATAAGATGAAACTACACAGTTGGCCATTGTTGTTCATTTTGAGATATTTTTTTCATTTTACAGTAAATTTCTACAGTAACAGGATACTGCATTAGTGTTTTAGCTGTACAGCGATAACACATGAAATTACACATGGAAACACGTTTTCACGTGAAATGTTGCGTTAAGTGTTCATAAAACAAATGTTTTCACATGATTTCACATGTGAGATGTCACGTGAAGTTTTCCAGAAACACGTTTTCACACGTGAAGTGTTACAAAAACACCTGAAACGTGAAATTTCACTTGAAATAATTTGATTTCTCACTTGTGAAATCATATGATTTAATATGTAATATTTAATATTTAACATGAAACTACACAGTTAGTCGTTGATGTTAATTTAGTGATTTTCTGTCATTTTACAGTACATTTACGGTAATAGGATACTGTATTAGTTTTGCTATATATTTACTGTCAATTGCAATGCACTTGAGTAGGCAAATTTTTGGCCTGCAAATTAACTTGGCATGCCTCACTTGCATTTGCATTTAAACTTATATGATACTTTAGATGCACATATTATGTTATAGTAGGTTACCAGCTACTGAGTTGAAGTGAAAATAGTGGAAATAACCTTTTATGTATTTATACACCTGAACTGCATTTTGTCAGTAAATATAGAAAAACAAATTATATTCAGGAAGTACACAGAAATTCTAATTCTAATTACAATTAATTTCAATACCTGAAAGTTAGGAGTTGGAATTCGGTTTACTTTCTGAGTTGAATGAAACATAAATGGAATTGACCTCAACATTGGTTAGCACACTTGGGACGCAACCACACCTGGGATTTGAATCACAACCTTTGAGATATAAGCAACCAGAATTTCCAGCTTCGCCACCAGGTCTGTGGCCAAAACAGAAATCGGCCAAAGATTTATTGGCAAGAACACATTTCTGCACTTTGCTAACAGTTGCCCGAAATCAAGTCAATAATTATGTGATTATCTGACCAAACCAAACTGAAAAGTAGCAGTACTCAGGGACACTTGACATTAAGGCATAGATTCAATCAGGTGTAACTGCATTAGAGCGGTCAAATCGGTGAGCAGCTGCTCGTGTGGTCATTGTCACGAAGCCACACCCATCCTTTCACGCTTTAGAAGGTCAGGGGGCTGGAACATAATAATACATTATTTGTAGACTGCAAATTCACTGCAAGAATCCCAAACAGATATAATATTTTACAAAAACATAATCATTTTAAACCATGCTTACATGTGTATACAACCACATACACAGCCTCAGAAAGTATTCACACCCCTTCACTTTTTCCACATGTTGTTGTGTTACAAAGTATCAAATCAAATTTTATTTGTCACATACACATGGTTAGCAGATGTTAATGGGAGTGTAGCGAAATGCTTGTGCTTCTAGTTCCAACCATGCAGTAATATCTAACAATTAATATAACCTAACAATGTCACAACTACCTTATAAACACAAGTGTAAAGGAATGAATAAAAAAATGTACATAATATATGAATGAGCGATGGCAGAATGGCATAGGCAAGATGCAGTAGATGGTATAGAGTACAGTATATACATATGAGATGAGTAATGTAGGGTATGTAAACATTATATAAAGTAGCATTGTTTAAAGTGGCTAGTGATACATTTATTACATACATTTTTCATTATTAAAGTGGCTAGAGATGAGTCAGTATGTTGGCAGCAGCCACTCAATGTTGGTGATGGCCACTCAATGTCAGTCTGATGGCCTTGAGATAGAAGCTGTTTTTCAGTATCTCGGTTCCCGCTTTGATGCACCTGTACTGACCTTGAAGGCCTTCTGGATGATAGCGGGGTGAACAGGCAATGGCTCGGGTGGTTGTTGTCTTTGATGATCTTTTTGACCTTCCTGTGACATCGGGTGGTGTAGGTGTCTTGGAGGGCAGGTAGTTTGCCCCCAGTGATGCATTGTGCAGACCTCACTACCCTCTGGAGAGCCTTACGGTTGTGGGCAGAGCAGTTGCCGTACCAGGCGGCCCAACAGGATGCTCTCGATTGTGCATCTGTAAAAGTTTGTGAGTGTTTTTGGTGACAAGCCAAATTTCTTCAGCCTCCTGAGGTTGAAGAGGCACTGCTGCGCCTTCTTCACTATGCTGTCTGTGTGGGTGGACCATTTCAGTTTGTCCGTGATGTGTACGCTGAGGAACTTAAAACATCCCACCTTCTCCACTACTGTCCCATCGGTGTGGATAGGGGGCTGCTCCCTCTGCTGTTTCCTGAAGTCAACGATAATCTCCTTTGTTTTGTTTACATTGAGTGTGAGGTTATTTTCCTGACACCACACTCCAAGGGTCCTCACCTCCTCCCTGTAGGCCATCTCGCCATTGTTGGTAATCAAGCCTACCACTGTAGTGTCTTCTGCAAACTTGATGATTGAGTTGAAGGCGTGCATGGCCATGCAGTCATGGGTGAACAGGGAGTACAGCAGAGGGCTGAGAACGCACCCTTGTGGGGCCCCAGTGTTGAGGGTCAGCGGGGTGGAGATGTTGTTACCTACCCTCACCACCTGGAGGCGGCCCGTCAGGAAGTCCGGGATCCAGTTGCACAGGGCGGGATCGAGACAGAGGGTCTCGAGCTTGATGACGAGTTTGGAGGGTACTATGTGTTAAATGCTGAGCTGTAGTCGATGAACAGCATTCTTACATAGGTATTCCTCTTGCCAGATGGGTTAGGGCAGTGTGCAGTGTGCAGTGTGCAGTGTTGGGTCGGTAAGCAAATTGGAGTGGGTCTAGGGTGTCAGGTAGGGTGGAGGTGATATGGTCCTTGACTAGTCTCTCAAAGCACTTCATGATGACGGAAGTGAGTGCTACAGGGCAATAGTCATTTAGCTCAGTTACCTTCGCTTTCCTAGGAACAGGAACAATGATGGCCCTCTTGAAGCATGTGGGAACAGCAGACTGGGATAAGGATTGATTGAATATGTCCGTAAACATACCAGCCAGCTGGTCTGCGCATGCTCTGAGGACGTGGCCGGGGATGCCGTCTGGGCCAGCAGCCTTGCGAGGGTTAAAACGTTTAAATGTTTTACTCACATTGACTGCAGTGAAGGAGAGGCCGCAGGTTTTGGTAGCGGGCCGTGGCACTGTGTTGTCCTCAAAGCGAGCAAAGAAGTTGTTTAGTTTGTCTGGGAGTAAGACATCGTGGTCCGCGACGGGGCTGGTTTTCCTTTTGTAGCCCGCTATTGACTGTAGACCCTGCCACATACCTCTCGTGTCTGAGCCG
Organism: Oncorhynchus kisutch; assembly: GCF_002021735.2. Taxonomy (NCBI): domain Eukaryota; kingdom Metazoa; phylum Chordata; class Actinopteri; order Salmoniformes; family Salmonidae; genus Oncorhynchus; species Oncorhynchus kisutch. Next base: position 24,938,035 of record NC_034199.2, read on the forward strand.
TTGAATTGCGACTCTACTTTGTCGCTATACTTTACGCTTAGCTTGATTGATTGCCTTGCGGAGGGAATAGCTACACTGTTTGTATTCAGTCATGTTTCCAGTCACCTTGCCCTGATTAAAAGCAGTGGTTCTAGCTTTCAGTTTTGCTCGAATACTGCCATCAATCCACAGTTTCTTGTTGGGGAATGTTTAAATAGATGCTGTGGGTACAACATCACCAATGCACTTGCTAATAAACTTGCTCACCGAAGCAGTGTATTCATCAATAATATTGTCCGACGCTATGCGGACCATATCCCAGTCCATGTGATTGAAGCGATCTTGAAGCGTGGATTCCGATTGGTCGGGCCAGCATTGAACAGACCTGAGCACAGGCGCTTCCTGTTTTAGTTTCTGTCTATAGGCTGGGAGCAAAAAAATGGAGTCGTGGTCAGATTTTCCGAAGGGACGGGGACGGGGGGGGCTTTACAGTATATGCGTCGCGGAAGTTAGAAAAACAATGGTCCAGGGTTTTGCCAGTCCGGGTCGCGCATTCGATATGCTGATAAAATTTAGGGAGCCTTGTTTTCATATTAGCCTTGTTAAAATCCCCAGCTACAATAAATGCAGCCTCAGGATATGTGGTTTCCAGCTTACATAGTGTCAAATGAAGTTCTTTCAGGGCCCTCGATGTGTCTGATAGGGGCAGGATATACATGACTGTGATTATGATCGAAAATAATTATCTTGGTAGATAATGCGGTCAAGTAAACAAAAGGACTTGAGTTCCTGTGTGTTGTTATGATCACACCACATCTCGTTAATCATAAGGCATACACCCCCGCCCTTCTTCTTACCAGAGAAATTATTGTTTCTGTCTGCGTGATGCGTGAAGAAGCCAGATGGCTGTACCGACTCTGATGACGTATCCCGAGTGAGCCATGTTTCCGTGAAACAAAGAACGTTACAATCTCTGATGTCTCTCTGGAAGGCAACCCTTGCTCCAATTTAGTCTACCTTGTTGTCAAGAGACTGGACATTGGCGAGTAGTATGATCGGGAGCGATGCGCGATGCGCCCGTCTATGATCCGATATATTGTCCTGAATGGTGGACCAAACAGAGGATCTGATTCGGGAAATTTGTATTCCTGGTCGTAGTGTTGGTGAGTTGACGTTGCTCTTATATCCAATAGTTCCTCCCGACTGTATGTAATAAAAACCTAATATTTCCTGGGGTAACAATGTAATAAATAAATCATTTAAAAAAACTAAATACTGTATAGTTTCCTAGGAACGCGAAGCGAGGCGGCCATCTCTGTCAGCGCCGGAAGTTTGTATGTAATTGTATTTGCACAAAATACTCAAATTCGGTGGAAGAACAAATCTAACATTTGAAAATAAAAATGTTTTATATACAGTACCAGTCAAATGTTTGGACACACCTAGTCATTACAGGGTTTTTCTTTATTTGTACTATTTTCTAAATTGTAGAATAACAGTGAAGACATTAAAACTATGTAATAACACATATCCAATCATGTAGTAACCAAAAAGGGTTAAACAAATCATTTATTTTATATTTGAGATTCTTCAAAGTAGCCACCCTTTGCCAGCTTTGCACACTCCTGGCATTCTCTCAACCAGCTTCATGAGGTAGTCACATGGAAGGCATTTCAATTAACAGGTGTACCTTGTTAAAAGTTCATTTGTGGAATTTATTTCCTTCTTAAAGCGTTTGAGCCAATCAGTTGTGTTGTGACAAGGTAGGGGTGGTATACAGAAGATAGCCCTATTTGGTAAAAGACCAAGTCCATATTATGGCAAGAACAGCTCAAATAAGAAAAGATAAATGACAGTCCATCAATACTTGAAGACATGAAGGTCAGTCAATCTGGAACATTTCAAGAACTTTGAACGTTTCTTCAAGTGCAGTCGCAAAAACCATCAAGCTCTATGATGAAACAGGCTCTCACGAGGACCGCCACAGGAAAGGAAGACACAATGTTAACTCTGCTGTAGAGGATAAGTTCATTAGAGTTACCAGCCTCAGAAATTGCAGCTGATATAAATACTAACAGACACATCTCAACATCAACTGAGACTGTGTGAATCAGGCCTTCATGGTCGAATTGCTGCAAAGAAACCACTACTTAAGGACACCAATAAGAAGAATAGACCTGCTTGGGTCAAGAAACACAAGCAATGGAAATTAGACCGGTGGAAATCTGTCCTTTGGTCTGATGAGTCCATATTTGACCATTTTGGTTCCAACCGATGTGTCTGTGAGACGCAGAGTAGGTGAACAGATGATCTCTCCTTGATGACTGTTTGAAAAGCATTCACGGGGAAACTGGTTAAGAGAATGCCAAGAGTGTGCAAAGCTGTCATCAAGGCAAAGGGTGGCTACTTTGAAGAATCTAAAATATCAAATATATTAGGATTTGTTTAACACTTTTTTGGTTAATACATGATGCCTTGTGTTATTTCATAGTTTTGAAGTCTTCACTATTATTCTACAATGTAGAAAATAGTAAAACAATTAATTAAATGGAATTAGTTGGTGCGTCCATGTTACGGCTTTCTAGTTGTGATGAAGGAGAGTCGGACCAAACTGCAGCGTGTCGATTGCGATCCATATTTATTCAAACAAACGTAACAATGAATAAACACTAAACACTACAACACAATAAACGTAATGAAAACCGAAACAGCCTATACTTGTGTCAACTAACAATGCGACAGGAACAAAGACACTAAGGACAATCACCCACGACAAACTCAAAGAATATGGCTGCCTAAATATGGTTCCCAATCAGAGACAACGATAAGCACCTGCCTCTGATTGAGAATCACTCCAGACAGCCATAGACCTTGCTAGATAACCCCACTAGCTACAATCCCAAATATTTACACACCAAAACCCCAAGACAAAACACACCACAATACAAAAACTCCATGCCACACCCTGGCCTGACCAAATACATAAAGATAAACACAAAATACTTTGACCAGGGCGTGACAGTCCAAACTTGACTGTTACTGTATGCATAATCTATAATTCCAAAAATAGATGTAGCAACTACAGATTGCACCTTTAAGTCTATCAAAAGTGTGCAAGTTTGAGAATGTGTCCATTAGGCTCACGCTCCAGATCCCAATCACGTGAATTCTAATCACCTGTTCACACACCTGTATGTCATTATCACACACTATTTAGTTCAGTTCTTTGCACCCCATCACTGTGAGGTATTGTTTGTTTTGTGACGTGCGTCTTTCAGAGTGCTGGGTTTCCCGTGATGTAGTCCTCCAGTGCATGATAGTTTTTGCTTGCCTCACTAACGATGCTAGCCTTTACCCTGCCTGTACTGTTGCCCTTTTGGACCCCCTTTTGGACCCCCACCTTCCTCCTCCTGTTGTCCTTTGCAATAAACGCGCCCTGCGCTTGAAACCTCACCAAAAAACAACAGCGGAGCTGCAGCTATGTCTGGCCCTACAAGAGGAACGAATCGATGCGCCCTGCGCTTGAAACCTCACCAAAAAACAACAGCGGAGCTGCAGCTATGTCTGGCCCTGCAAGAGGAACGAATCGATGCACTCTGCGACCTCCTTTGCCAGTCCATTCATGCTTCACCCATATCAGGTGCCACAGCCTCCTCTCGTTCATCTCCCCCATATCCATGCCTAATATGTCAAGGATTTATCATGCAGTGTAACCTGTACATAGACCATCACCCCGCTGACAAAGACAGGGTGGACTTCATCATCTCCCTACTCACAGGCAAAGCTCTGGATTGGGTCACAGCCCTATGGGCCGCTCAAAGTTATGATCTGTCCTCTGAATCACGTTTCCACGCCCTCTTCAAGGAGGTGTTCGACCATTCAGTTTCAGGTCATCACACTGGGGACCTGTTATGTGAGCTGCGACAGGGCCGTCGCTCCACCACTGATTATGCCGTTGAGTTCCGTACCATGGCTGCCGGCAGCGGATAGAGTGAACTAGCTCTCCTTACAGTCTAGCGGAGGGGTCTTATTCGGGAGTTAAAGACCGAGCTGGCATGTAGAGGTTTAGCTTCTTTGGGAAAGGGGGTGGTATTTTGACATCCAGATGAAAAGCGTGCCCAAAGTAAACTGCCTGGTACTCAGGCCCAGAAGCTAGGATTTGCATATATTGGTAGATTTGGATAGAAAACACTAAGGCTTCTAGAATCGTTAAAATAATGTCTGTGAGTATAACAGAACTGAAATGGCAGGCGAAACCCAGAGGACAAACCATCCCCCCCAAAACAATGAATTCTACCACTGATTTCAATGGCTGGCACTTTTATAATAGGGCGAAATCGTGCCCGATTGCAGTTCCTAGGGCTTCCACTAGATGTCAACAGTCTTTAGAAAGAGTTTCAGTCTGGTTTTTGGAAAAAATGAGCCAGAAATTGTCGTTTTTCTAGGTGGCTCCCATTTTGGCTGTAGTGTTTCCAAGCGCGTGAATGAGAGTGCGTTATTTGATATTTTTCTCCGGTAAAGACAATAACGATTCTCTGTCTTAAATTTGATTGTTTATTTGCATATTAGGGTACCTACGATTTGATTCTAAACATTGATTGACTTGTTTGGATAAGTTTATTGGTGACGTTTGGGATTCATTTTGTATGCATTTTGAAGGAGGGAAACTGAAGCGTGCCAGCTAAACTGAGTTTTTATGGATATAAAGAAGGAATTTATCGAACAAAAGGACCATTTATAATGTAACTGGGACATTTTGGAGTGCCAACGGAAGATCTTCAAAGCTAAGGCATATCTTATATCGCTATTTCTGACATTCGTTTTGATACTCCCTGGTTGAAAATGATTTGTTATGCATTTATGTGCTGGGTGCTGTCCTCAGATAATCGCATGGTTTACTTTCGCCGTAAAGCCTTTTTGAATTCTGCCATGGCTGCAAGATTAACAAGTGAAGCTTTATTTTGAGGTATTGCACTTGTGATTTCATGAAAGTTTAATATTTATAGTAATTTAATTTGAATTTGGCGCTCTGCAATTTCGCTAGTGTCCCACTGATCTGCAATAAGTTAACAGACCTATACCAATACATCCAGATGTCCATATCCATTGGCAACCTGCTAGTGGACCGCAGACCTATACAGTCGTCCATGGCCTGCGAGTTTTCCAAACCCTTCTCTCGTCCACCAAGGTCCAATAGCCCCAAACCCATGCAACTCGGGCACACCCCTCTTACGCCTGCCGAGAGACACTAGAGGTTACGTGAACCTGTGCCTCTATTGTGGAGAGAGTAACCACCTACTCAATAGCTGTCTGATTCGCCCCCCCACGAAGCGGTGACCACAACCCCTCCACTTCCGCCCGGGTGAGCAACTCTACGTTTTTGAACATTACCAAAAGGCAGTTTGGGATCTCGGATCTTCTTTCCGCTAATGGGGTCACTCAGTTTATGGAGGGACTTGGGAGCTGCAGGAAATTTCATTGACGAACAATTGGCACAACAGTTATGAGTCAAGCTAATCCCTGTTAATCCTACCTTTAGGACTAATGCACTGGATGGACAACCTCTCGGAACTGGTCGTGTGACTCGCATGACTGAAAGTTTCACCCTTCAGATTTGCCTCCTTCACTCTGATGTCAATCAGTTAAAACAGGTCAACATTAACAAGGCCGCAGGGCCAGACGATTACCAGGACGTGTACTCCGAGCATGCACTGACCAACTGGCAAATGTTTTCACTGACATTTTCAACCTGTCCCTGACTGAGTCTGTAATACCAACATACACACACACGCACGCTCTTCTCTTCAGGAAACACAAACGACTCATTGTCGGAATCCTGGGGTGCTTCAAGAATTCTGGGAACTTTAGACCTTTTTTTCCCCACTTTGAATAGTTTTTCTACGACCACCAAAGCAGACCACCAAAGACCCTGTGCCCATGAACACTAAGGTAACCTACCAAAATGACTGCAGACCCGTAGCACTCATGTCTGTAGCCATGAAGTGCTTTGAAAGACTGGTAATGGCTCACATCAACACCATTATCCCAGAAATCCTAGACCCACTCCAATTTGCATACCACCCAAAAGATCCACAGATGATGCAATCTTTATTGCACTCCACACTGCCCTTTCCCACCTGGACAAAAGGAACACGTATGTGAGAATGCTATTCATTGACTACAGCTCAGCATTCAACAACATAGTGCCCTCATAGCTCATCGCTAAGGACCCTGGGACTAAACACCTCCCTTTTCAACTGGATCCTGGACCTTCTGATAAGGTGATAAGGGTAGGTAACAACACATCTGCCAAGCTGATCCTCAACACAGGGGCCCCTCAGGGGTGTGTGCTCAGTCCCCTCCCGTACTCCCTGTTAACCCATGACTGCATGGCCAGGCACCACTCCAACACCATCATTAAGTTTGCAGACGACACAACATTGGTAGTGCTGATCACCGACAACGATGAGACAGCGTATAGGGAGAAGGTCAGAGACATGGCCGTGTGGTGCCGGGGCAACAACCTCTCCCTCAACGTGATCAAGACAAAGGAGATGATTGTGGACTACAGGAAAAGGAGGATAGAGCACGCCCCCATTCTCTTCGACGGTGCTGTAGTGGAGCAGGTTGAGAGCTTCAAGTTCCTTGGCATCCACATCACCAACAAACTAACATGATCCAAACACACCAAGACAGTTGTGAAGAGGGCATGACAAAACATATTCCCACTCAGGAGACTGAAAAGATTTGGCATGGGTCCTCATATTCTCAAAAGATTCTACAGCTGCACTGTTTGCATCACTGCCTGGTATGGAAACTGCTCGGCCTCCAATCGCAAGGCACTACAGAGGGTAGTGCGTACGGCCCAGTATATCACCAGGCCCAAGATTCCTGCCATCCAGGACCTCTATACCAGGCAGTGTCAGAGGAAGGCCCTAAAAATGATCAAAGACTCCAGACACCCTAGTCATAGACTGTTCTCTCTGCTACCGAACGGCAAGCGGTACCAGAGCACCAAGTCTAGGTCCAAAAGGCTTCTGAACAGCTTCTAACCCCAAGCCATAAGACTCCTGAACAGTTCATCAAATGGCTACCCAGACTATTTCCATTGTCCCTTTCCCCCACCCCCTCTTTTACGCTGCTGCTACTCTCTGTTTATTATCCATGCATAGTCACTTTACCACTACCTACATGTACATATTACCTCGACTAACCGGTGCCCCCGCACATTGTCTCTGTACCGGTACCCACCTGTATATAGCCTCGCTACTTTTATTTTACTGCTGCTTTTTTTATTTAACTGCATTTTTGGTTAAGGGCTTGTAAGTAAGTATTTCAGTGTAAGTTCTACCTGCACCTATTGTATTCAGCGCACGTGTGACATACAATTGTATTTGTCCGCTAGAATCTAGCCCTAAGTGTGCATAAATGCTGTCGGGATTTGAACTTGCAACCTTTTGGCCTGGAGTGTATTAATGTTTCAGCAATTTCTTCAGATGCCACATAACAACAGCAGTCTTTGGATTTTATATGGCGGTTGGCAACCAACTTTAAGGTGCATTAACACCACCAACTGGACTTGAGTATGGACCTCAGTTCATCTTTCAATCACCCACATAAATACCAATGAGGAGATGGGAGAGGCGGGACTTGCAGTGCGTCAAGCGTCTCAAATAAAACCACGTTCTATTTTAGTGTCTGGCTACGCAGACGCTTGCGATCAGCGTGGGTGCAATGACTGAATAACATGTACAGTACCTTGCGAAAGTATTCGGCCCCCTTGAACTTTGCGACCTTTTGCCACATTTCAGGCTTCAAACATAAAGATATAAAACTGTATTTTTTTGTGAAGAATCAACAACAAGTGGGACACAATCATGAAGTTGAACGACATTTATTGGATATTTCAAACTTTTTTAACAAATCAAAAACTGAAAAATTGGGCGTGCAAAATTATTCAGCCCCCTTAAGTTAATACTTTGTAGCGCCACCTTTTGCTGCGATTACAGCTGTAAGTCGCTTGGGGTATGTCTCTATCAGTTTTGCACATCGAGAGACTGACATTTTTTCCCATTCCTCCTTGCAAAACAGCTCGAGCTCAGTGAGGTTGGATGGAGAGCATTTGTGAACAGCAGTTTTCAGTTCTTTCCACAGATTCTCGATTGGATTCTGGATATGTTTATTTTTGAACCATTCCATTGTAGATTTTGCTTTATGTTTTGGATCATTGTCTTGTTGGAAGACAAATCTCCGTCCCAGTCTCAGGTCTTTTGAAGACTCCATCAGGTTTTCTTCCAGAATGGTCCTGTATTTGGCTCCATCCATCTTCCCATCAATTTTAACCATCTTCCCTGTCCCTGCTGAAGAAAAGCAGGCCCAAACCATGATGCTGCCACCACCATGTTTGACAGTGGGGATGGTGTGTTCAGGGTGATGAGCTGTGTTGCTTTTACGCCAAACATAACATTTTGCATTGTTGCCAAAAAGTTCAATTTTGGTTTCATCTGACCAGAGCACCTTCTTCCACATGTTTGGTGTGTCTCCCAGGTGGCTTGTGGCAAACTTTAAACGACACTTTTTATGGATATCTTTAAGAAATGGCTTTCTTCTTGCCACTCTTCCATAAAGGCCAGATTTGTGCACTATACGACTGATTGTTGTCCTATGGACAGAGTCTCCCACCTCAGCTGTAGATCTCTGCAGTTCATCCAGAGTGATCATGGGCCTCTTGGCTGCATCTCTGATCAGTCTTCTCCTTGTATGAGCTGAAAGTTTAGAGGGACGGCCAGGTCTTGGTAGATTTGCAGTGGTCTGATACTCCTTCCATTTCAATATTATCGCTTGCACAGTGCTCCTTGGGATGTTTAAAGCTTGGGAAATATTTTTGTATCCAAATCCGGCTTTAAACTTCTTCACAACAGTATCTCGGACCTGCCTGGTGTGTTCCTTGTTCTTCATGATGCTCTCTGCGCTTTTAACGGACCTCTGAGAGTATCACAGTGCAGGTGCATATATACGGAGACTTGATTACACACAGGTGGATTGTATTTATCATCATTAGTCATTTAGGTCAACATTGGATCATTCAGAGATCCTCACTGAACTTCTGGAGAGAGTTTGCTGCACTGAAAGGGGCTGAATAATTTTGCACGCCCAATTTTTTCAGTTTTTGATTTGTTTAAAAAGTTTGAAATATCCAATAAATGTCGTTCCACTTCATGATTGTGTCCCACTTGTTGTTGATTCTTCACAAAAAAATACAGTTTTATATCTTTATGTTTGAAGCCTGAAATGTGGCAAAAGGTCGCAAAGTTCAAGGGGGCCGAATACTTTCGCAAGGCACTGTATGTGTAAAGGTATTTTGCAACGCTCGCGCACCCGGTGCTCGAGCACGCGACGGAAGCTGTGTGGTCAGTATGTTAGTAAACTCACTTCAATCATGCAGTACAGTGTAAAGAGCAGTTTAGCAGTTACACTGGCGGGTCCCGGTGGCAATAAATTAATTCAACCAAAAGCTTACATTGACTTGGAAGAGTTCCAGTGTTGGATAGCCATAACCAGCTAGCTAACATAGCATCCCTCTCTGTTTGAGCTGGGGTGTTTGATAAGGCTAAGCTAGCAAGCTGCATTCGCTAGCTAAGTAAGTGAAAGTGAAAAAATACATCAAAACATAGCTAGCTCGCTCTCTCTCACTTTTGCTCTTGCTTCTCCTTCATTTTTTAAGAAATGTATTTGTTCATAACTGTTCAACTATTGTTTTTCTATCCCGTTGAGTCAACTACTCACCACATTTTATGCACTGCAGTGTTAGCTAGTACTAGATTCATTCTCTAATCCTTTGACAACATGTGGACAACATGTCAGTTCATGCTGCAAGAGCTCTGATAGGTTGGAGGACGTCCTCCGAAAGTTGTCAAAATTACTGTGCAAGTCTATGGGGATGAGAACCATGAGCCTCCTAGGTTTTGTATTCAAGTCAATGTAACCAGAGGTAGATGGAAACTAGCGTTCCTCCGGCTATACCATGATATTCTTCTTGGTATTGACCAAGAAGTTAAGTCCCAATTGTCATCACAGTTCAAGATTTTACAGTAATTTCAATCAGAATACAGTAGCAAACTGTTAATTTAAAGGAATAACACCTTCATGATTTTGTATATATCTACTTTATTTTTACTGCAACATTAGGAAAAGCACAAATGTATTGTTGCCAATAAATATATACTCTATCACCATTATGACCACAGACCTGGTGGCACAGCTGGAACTTCAGGTAGTTAGCAACCAAGAACTTGTTGGTTCAAATCCTGGTTGAGTCCCAAGTAAACATTATACAGCAGCATACTGTCCTTCAGTATTAACACCTTAGTTTAGCTGTAAAAATAGGGTCTAACTCATGGGATCATATGTTGAAATTTTGCCTCCCATTTTGTCATGTTTATTTCACATGAGATCATGTACTAAGATGTTGTCATGTGTAGTTTTGTTATCACATGTTGCTTTATATGTCGTCACGTTTCTTCACGTTGTCACATTAACTTCTCTTTTTGTCTTACATCTTTTAATTCCCTCCTTTCATCCCCCCTTTTCACCTCTCATCTAACTCTTATCTTCTCTCCTTCTTTCCTTCACTCCTCTCTTCTGCTCACCTCTCTTCTCTCCCCTATAGGAGAGCAATGCCCCATCTCAAGGTCACACTGCCCGAAGAGCACAACGCCAGCGGAGTCAGTACTTCGAAAGATTCAACTCAGTCTACGGACATTACTGAACACATCAGAAGTTGAATCAATAACAAATCACTCCCCACCCGTTTTGGTAAAAATCTGAGGGATGAGACTGGAGAAATGTAACCACTCTCAAATTCCTGGACAGAGCTATGGATGCAAGAACTGCTTATATAACAATTATAGTTTTGCCATGTTTTGAGGCACCATGTTTGTTTACATTTAGTTTGTTTGTAAACATTGGGGTAAACATGCTTATATATCGGGTTCTGACAGGGTAAAACAGCTGAACTAAGTTCATGAGGCATTTATAAGTTATATTCTTCAAGAATCAATGGGTACATATCACAAATTTATAAATTGACAAAGCTACTTCAGATTTTCCTTATAAAGTGAATTCACCTATACCTCAAAGACCTTACTTCATGTAAATAAATTAGGAATGTGTGTAAACCTACTCTCTCCTCTGGCTATGGAATTACACTCAAATGTACAGTAAGTGTCACGGCCGATGAAAGTGGACCAAGGTGCAACGTGGTGAGCATTCATTTTCCTTTTTATTTAAAATGTCGCCAACTAAAATTCTAATAGTTTGCCTAATTTCAGTTTATGTGACAAAACAAGCAGTAATTGTGTAGAGAATCATTGCACTGAAATTGGTAATGACACTGAACTGCAGTCAGGTCAAGACCCCGGTGAGGACAACGAACACACAGATGAGCTTCCCTGAGACGGTTTCTGACAGTTTGTGCAGAAGTTCTTCGAATTACAGACTCAATCAGGGACATGTTGAAAATGTCAGTGAAGACACCTGCTAGTTGGTCAGCACATGCCCAGAGCACACATCCTGGTAATCCATCAGGCCCTGCAGCCTTGTGTATGTTGACCTGTTTAAAGGTCTTACTCACGTGGGCTATGGAGAGCGTGATCACACGTGGTCGTCCGGGACAGCTGATGCTCTCATGCATGCCTCAGTGTTGCTTGCCTCGACGCAAGCATAGAAGTGATTTAGCTCGTCTGGTAGGCTTGTGTCACTGGGCAGCTCGTGCCTGTGCTTCCCTTTGTAGTCTGTAATAGTTTGCAAGCCCTGCCACATAATACGAGCGTCGGAGCCGGTGTAGTGTGATTCAATCTTAGCCCTGTATTGACGCTTTGCCTGTTTGATGGTTCGTCGCAGGGCATAGCAGGATTTATTGTAAGCTTCCGGGTTATAGTCCCACACCTTGAAAGAGGCAGCTCTACCCTTTAGCTCAGTGTGAATGTTGCCTGTAATCCATGGCTTCTGGTTGGGGTATGTACGTACAGTCACTGTGGGGACGACGTCCTCGATGCGCTTATTGATAAAGCCAGTCACTGATGTGGTCCTCAATGCCATCGGAAGAATCCCGGAACATGTTCCAGTCTATGATAGCAAAACAGTCCTGTAGTTTAGCATGCTTTATCTGACCACTTTTTTATAGACCGAGTCACTGGTGCTTCCTGCTTAAATTTTTGCTTGTAAGCAGGAATCAGGAGGATAGAGTTATGGTCAGATTTACCAAATGGAGGGCGAGGGAGAGCTTTGTACGCGTCTCTGTGTGTGGAGTACAGGTGATCTAGATTTTTTTCCCCTCTGGTTGCACATTTAACATGTTGATAGACATTTGGTAGAACTGATTTAAAATTCCCTCCATTAAAGACTCCGGCAACTTAATTGGAAGTGAAAGTATGTTACCCTGCAGACTAAAATGTAAGACTTATCTTCACATTTCACCTTCTTAGATTGTTACAGGTTTTGGTTTTTCCATTTGTTTTGAGTTTGGACTTTAGCACGTATAATGCACCAATTGGTGTCACCTTGTTAGTAGGTATGTGTTACACCTGCGCTGGCTTGTCCATCTTGTTAGTTGAAAGGTCTTTCAGCTGTGCTGGCCCAGTGATCCCGTTGTCTTGAGAGATGTGGAGTGTCAACACTGTTTAGTTGGCTTTCCCTATTTGATTTGTAGAAAAACATTGCTTTGTCTGATCTTCCCTGTTTTTAGATTTCCCTAACTTTTTGGTTTACTTCCTGTCTTTAAGTTTGGTTTGTGTTTTTATTTTGTTTGCCTCTTAGTGGGTACATTAGTGGGTGCTCAAGGTGGGTTTCTGGTTCCAGTTGTTGCTCGTCAACTTTCAGTGGACAGCCCACGAGTGTCTTTCAGAACCCCTCCTAAAACCCGACCTGTTTCACTTTGGTTGTTGTCAGTGACTCTTTGTTAGTGTTAGTACCCCCTTCTGTTCTGTTTGAGCAACATTTTGGGTTTTCTTGCTGGAGAACGTAACAGATTTCAGAGCTTCACATCCCTGAAATGTGATTTCTTGAATAAAAAAATCACTTGGTAAATGAGGTTAGTGGGAGACTGGAGTGAGTGTTGAAAGGGTCTGCCGGAGGCATAAGAGGAATTCAAATAGGATTGCTCTGTAATTTCAAGTCCATTCCCGCATTTGAATTGATTCTAGATCATCCACTTTTGACATAATGCTGGAAAAATGTCTTATTGCAGGCAGTCAGTCATCCATGCTAGATCAAATGATAGAGTGAAGAACACCGTATGGGTGGAGAGTGTCCTGAATATAGAATTGTGAAGGGGTTAAAGGTCCAATTAGGTCTTTTTTAAAGGCCATAATGGCAATAGTAACATATGTAGGTGAAATACCCTATAATTCACTAGAATGACTGATTGCATTATCAGACAAACATGTAGGCATGCATTATCATAATAGTATTCTTTATTATGGCAATATACAGAAATATTGAAACTTGATGTTTTCTGCTACCTTGGTGGTCTGCAGCACCAAGGACCATTCTCAGATGATGTAGTAGAACATATCAGAAAACATTTTGTTACTGTTGTCGCGTATTATGCTTTAAGTCAAGCATATACACATGCTATTTCTCCAATTTGGTCAAAGTAGGCCATTGGCTAACCACAACTTTTCATACAGTGTCAAATATGCTCACGAACAACAAGCACTAACTTGAGGATCTGACAGTGTGGAGCAGAGACATTGGAACTAATGAGTGAAAAATGAACCGGATCTTTTCTGTGCATGTGCTGGTCTTAAAGCGAAACGGTATACAAACATACTATTAATGCATCCAGTCTCTGTTTATGGGTGATACTTTCCATTATGCCCATTGTTACCTTTGACCCCTTGGAAATGGGCTTACATTTTAATATTCAGTGTGACATCCTGCTGAACTTTGTTCTCGTATCATTGTTTATATAGCATGACTGTTTTTTCCCCAGCACTTGTCCCATGTTGGCTGGCCTACTATGCAGTTAAATGGAAAGGTTCTACATGATGTAGGCATGAAATGTGAATTGGGATGAAGGGAAATGTAAATCACTGACCATTTAAATGTATCATATATTCTACATATCATTCACTATACATGTTCATGTAGACATCATTTGGATAAGTATAATATGTGAGTGAATTATTTCATTTGAAGTCATTCTTATGGTAACATGACTATACATGAGTATAGAGGACGGTATCATAACTACATATTGTTTTAAGATCATTTGGTAGGATGTGTTATAACATGTGATTCCATCAAACTCTAATTTCTCCTGAAGGACACACATGCACTATTCCCCACAAATGTAAAAGCATTAGATTGGCGTATGCATGGCCTAAAAGGAGTTTCCACCATATTACCTGTTCATGCAGAGAACAGATGCACTTTGGAAGAACTGAGATGTTTGGTATGAATTACTGAGCAACTGCTTCCTCCCTCCTTAAAGTAATCGCTGCTTAGACAGGATTGGGCAGGTGAAGCCAAGGGCTCCATTACATGGCTTTTACCTGTCTAGTCATTCCTAATAAGTGATTACTTCTAGGGAGGGAGAAAGGAGGGATGTATGTAAAGATTGTGCGAGCCACTTTCAGTTGCACAACCCAATCCTGTTATTTGCATATAAGACTTTTGACCTCTGACCTGTATACTGTCTGTAACCATTCCACAGATATATTGTACAGTGGAAACACTTGAGCCTGTGCCTCATCCACGTCAGCGACAACTGCATCACTCCTACTCCAGGTAAATTCCTGAGATATTATCTAAAAAATTGTATTGCATTTTAACTAGGCAAGTCAATTAAGAACAAATTCTTATTTACAATGACGGCCTACCAAGACGCAAACACTTGTTTTCACAAGGGCTATTAGCAGGACAATAGACACGATGTGGTCCCAAAAACACCTCTCTGACATAGGGTCCAGCATATCTCTTGATGATGTCATCGAATGTCTCGCCAGCTTTGATTCATGCCTGGGCCTGGGGTACGCAAAGTTCTTTTTGTCAGACCAATCATTGGGTCGAAACTACAGAACAGTCAAAACAAGAGAACACACATGGTTAATGTTCTGGAAAAATACAAATAATTTTATATTATGTACATCTCCGGTCAGAACCAAAACCTGCCCAAACTTGTTCAGTGCAGCAGCACATTTTACTGCCTATTGGTTATATCTTGATATTGTAATAGTAATTACTCTTTCTTTGCCGTTCTGTGTTCTATACCCTCAGCTACTACAGATTTTTTTTTTTGCAGGCCAGTAAAACTCAACAGTTACATCCCTGAGGTTAGCATCCAGCGTAGGAATGCCAAGGATCATCCCTCGTGTAGCCAGTGACCCAAGTAATCTCAGCTTTCTCCCTGACATTACACCACCACCCATCCAGGAGCTGGTCCAGGCACATGTCAGCTGAGGGCTACGTATGAGTGATACGATAGTGTTTTTAAAGAGTACGGTCAAACGGAGTGTTGAGATGTATCTTTTCCTCCCTCTCCCTAGGATCTGAACAGCTACAATGACAGGAAACCCCATGTCCATACACACTGAATACCAATAGCTAACTATTAGCTCCTATAGTTTCTTGTAAATAACAATTACAAATAACCATTATGTTATTGTTCAGTCTCATCTACTCAAGTAAATATACAACATTTTCCTCATGTTATTGATAATATTTTATGCAGTCCCCTCTACTCAATCCACCTATAAATATACCTTATGAATACTTTGTCACTTATTAATGTTGTCTTATGTCAAAATAAATGTAGTTAGTCTTATTTGTTCTATGATTGTTTCAAAGTGCACTTACACTATATTCAACCTTTGTCTAACATAAGTTGTTTTTATTAAACAGTGCTTTAGCTAACACATATACAAAAATAACCAAACAAAACCGTTCAAAATACATGGACAATTCTTTAGGTCAGTCTGCAAGGAGTGAATCCTTTATACTGGCCATTAGGGTCAGGGAAAGTGTTTCTGATGCGCAGCAGCTTGGAATAACAATTCTGTGGCCCTGCCGAAAGCGTGCCATGCTGCCAACAGATTAACTGCTGGTAGGCAGTATGCCTGTACACTGCATGGTCTTCTCCCTGTTTTGTGCTCTCATCCAGGGCTAACAGATCATTACTATCAACCCTGATGTTTCCAGCCTCCAGGCAGTAAGTGTATGTGCAGCATTGTACTGATGCAGGTATTTGGCCCCCCACCACAGCACTTTTCCATGTCAGTTGGCATTTCTTAACACCTGCCACAGGTGCACCAAAAAGGGCCTCCTTCTGCACCTCCACCACTTCCCTGGATGAGATGAACCACATCAAACTGCTTCTGGTGTCCTCTCCAGCATCATCAAGACACCACGCCTCTTTCTCTCAAACAGCTGTTCAAGATACACCTAAAGTGAATTTAAAAAATATATATATATTTCCTGGTTGACATGAGAACCAGAGTTGAACCAGAGTCTGGTCTAGATTTTGTTTAGACTACTCAGACATGGTGTAATGTGGTGTACAAACCTTCACCTGTGCAAGTCTATCTTGAGGATGATGATCAACTCTCTCCCTGTCAGCCATGGATATTTCCCAGATTCTGCCTCTCCCCCTGTTCCCTCTCTTGGCCCTGTTTGATCCTCTTGCCCTGCCCTCTACATGGGCCCTTCTTTACACTGGGCCTCAGCAGTCCTCCGCGGACCCTTGGACCTCTGCCCCTTGCTCTATGTGTGCCATGTTCAGACAGCTGATTCTCCTAAAAGCACTCATTTCAAGAATCAGGATCACCTTTTATCTGCCAAGTACATTTGACCTGTGTCAGAAATTTGACCCTGGTGAAATGATGCTGCAGCAATTGACAGAAAATATACTCTATGTAAGAATAGCAATTAGATGGTAATATTATTCGCTGTAAATATTTCATAGACTGACAGCTAACTTAGCTACAACTATTGATACATTCATATGGTCATTAGATATTATCTATATTACCTCGACGTGATCTGACATTTCTGATAACGTTAGCTCGTTGGATTTTTATGTTGTGGAAGACAAACATGTTTTGCTAATACATTTAATGAAAACAAGGATTTTTGATTTCGACGAGCTTAAGGTTAAATAACAGTTATTTTGCTAGCTAGCTAGCAAGCTAACTAATTTAGCCAGCTAGCTACTTGTCACGCAAGTATTTTGTGTTTATCTTCATTTATTTGGTCAGGCCAGGGTGTGGCATGGGTTTTTGTATGTGGTGTGTATGTATTGGGAACCATATTTAGACAGCCATATTCTTTGAGTGTGTGGTGGGTGATTGTCCTTAGTGTCCTTGTTCCTGTCTCTGTGTTTGCACCAGATAGGGCTGTTTCGGTTTTCGTTACGTTTCCACGTTTGTTGTTTTTGTAGTTTTTGTATTGATTCGTGTTTTACGTTTGTTGATTAAACATGGATCGCAATCTACACGCCGCATTTTGGTCCGACTCTCCTTCACCACAAGAGAACCGTTACAGAATCACCCAGCACAACGGGACCAAGTGGCGTGTTAACAGGCAACAGCAACAGCAGGAGAAACATAATAAGGATTTCTGGACTTGGGAGGAAATCCTAAACGGAGAAGGACCCTGGGCTCAGCCTGGAGAAAATCACCGCCCCAAAGAAGAACTGGAGGCGGAAAAAAGCGGAGAGGCGCCGGTATGAGGAGGCAGCACGGAGACTCGGAAGGAAGCCCGAGAGTCAGCCCCAAAAATGTATTGGGGGGGGGCTCAGTGAGAGTGTGGCAGAGTCAGGAGTCAGACCTGAGCCAACTCTCCCTGTTTATCGTGAGGAGCCAAGGAGGAGACCAGAACCAAAGCCGGTGTTGGAGGTGAGCGAAGCAGAGACTGTGAAGGAGTTAATGGGGAAATTGGAGGAGAGAGAAATGAGGGAGTTGCTGTGTTGGTGCCTTTGGCATGGAATTCGCCCGACGGAACGTGTCGGGGATTTGATGGCACCTGGGTCAGCGCTCCATACTCGTCCTGAGGTGCGTGTTAGTCGGCTGGTGAAGTTGGTGCCAGCCTCACGCACCAGGCCTCCTGTGCACATCCCTAGCCTTGCACGTCCTGTGCCAGCACTGCTCTCAAGATCTCCAGTACACCTTCACAGTCTAGCCCATCCTGTGCCACCTCCACACACCAGCCCTCCGGTGGCAGCTCCCCGCACCAGGCTTCCTGTGCATGTCCTCAGTCCAGTACCACCAGTGCCAGCACCACGCATCAGGCCTACAGTGTGCCTCGCCTCTCCAGCGCTGCCGGAGTCTCCCGCCTGTTCAGCGCTGTCGGAGTCTCCTGCCTATCTAGCGCTGTCAGAGCCTTCCTCATCTCCAGCGCTGCCGGAGTCTCCTGCCTGTTCAGCGCAGCCAGAGCTGCCAGCCTGCATGGAGCAGCCAGAGATGTCAGTCTGCATGAAGCAGCCAGAGCTGTCAGTCTGCAGGGAGCTGCCAGTCTGCATGGAGCAGTCAGAGCTGTCAGTCTGCATGGAGCAGTCAGAGCTGTCAGTCTGCATGGAGCAGCCAGAGCTGTCAGTCTGCATGGAGCAGCTAGAGCTGTCAGTCTGCATGGAGCATCCAGAGCTGTCAGTCTGCAAGGAGCTGCCAGTCTGCAAGGAGCTGCCAGTCTGCACGGAGCTGCCAGTCTGCACGGAGCTGCCAGTCTGCACGGAGCTGCCAGTCTGCAAGGAGCTGCCAGTCTGTAAGGAGCTTCCAGTCTGTAAGGAGCTGCCAGTCTGCAGGGAGCTGTCAGTCTGCAAGGAGCTGCCAGTCTGTAAGGAGCTGCCAGTCTGCAAGGGGCTGCCAGTCTGCATGGAACCGCCAGAGCTGCTAGTCTGTAAGAAGCCGCCAGAGCTGTCAGCCTATATGGAGCAGCCAGAGCCGCCAGTCAGCGTGGAGCAGCCAGAGCCGCCAGTCAGCATGGAGCAGCCAGATCCGTCAGTCTGCCAGGATCCGCCAGTCAGCCAGACTCTTCCAGATCTGCCAGTCAGCCAGACTCTTCCAGATCTGCCAGTCAGCCAGACTCTTCCAGATCTGCCAGTCAGCCAGACTCTTCCAGATCTGCCAGTCAACCAGACTCTTCCAGATCTGCTAGTCAACCAGACTCTTCCAGATCCGCCAGTCAACCAGACGCTTCCAGATCCGCCAGTCAACCAGACTCTTCCAGATCTGCCAGTCAACCAAACTCTTCCAGATCTGTAAGTCAACCAGACTCTTCCAGATCCGCCAGTCAACCTGACTCTTCCAGATCCGCCAGTCAACCAGACTCTTCCAGATCCGCCAGTCAACCAGACTCTTCCAGATCCGCCAGTCAGCCGGGATCTGCCAGAACTGCCAGTCGGCCAGGATCCGCCAGTCGGCCAGGATCCGCCAGTCGGCCAGGATCCGCCAGTCAGCCAGGATCTGCCAGATCCAGTCAGCCAGTCAGCCAGGATCTGCCAGTCAGCCAGGATCTGCCGAAACCACCAGCCAGCCAGGATCTGGTAGATCCATCAACCTGCCTGAGCTTCCTCTCACTCCTGAGCTTCCTCTCACTCCTGAGCTTCCTCTCACTCCCGAGCTTTCTCTCACTCCCGAGCTGCCCCTCAGTCCCGAGCTGCCCCTCAGTCCCGATCTGCTCCTCAGTCCAGTGGGGTTCTGGGTGAGGACCACTAGGCCATGGTCGACGGCGAGGGTGGACTATCCAGGGACGCGAAGAGAGGGGACTAAGACATTGATTGAGTGGGGTCCACGTCCCGTGCCGGAGCCGCCACCATGGACAGACGCCCACCCGGACCCTCCCTATTGTTTTGAGGTGCGTTCGGGAGTCCGCACCTTAGGGGGGGGGGTTCTGTCACGCCTTGGTCAAAGTATTTTGTGTTTATCTTCATTTATTTGGTCAGGCCAGGGTGTGGCATGGGTTTTTGTATGTGGTGTGTATGTATTGGGAACCATATTTAGGCAGCCATATTATTTGAGTGTGTGGTGGGTGATTGTCCTTAGTGTCCTTGTTCCTGTCTCTGTGTTTGCACCAGATAGGGCTGTTTCGGTTTTCGTTACGTTTCCACGTTTGTTGTTTTTGTAGTTTTTGTATTGATTCGTGTTTTACGTTTGTTGATTAAACATGGATCGCAATCTACACGCCGCATTTTGGTCCGACTCTCCTTCACCACAAGAGAACCGTTACACTACTAGTATCTGCCTAGTGTAGCCAACAACCGGCAGAACACCGCTAAACACTACAGAACATGGAGAACAGGTTGGCAGAAACAAGCTATTTTCCAAAACACAACAAAGTACAATATAATGGATGATGGCTAATAAAAAATTGTACAATATAACAGGTGATGGCTAATTACATAAAATAATTGAATGTTTTATTCCAAAAAGTACTCTTACCAGTCTCTTTGGTTATAAAATTTTACTGGATTGACTGCAAGACTAACTAGCACTATGGCAGTGACAGTTGAGTAGTAAACGTCACTCAGCACATGAGCAAGATGACATTTTGGCTACACGAGCCCTACATCATCATGTCACCTGGCTGAGAAATCAGCTGCAAAATGTAAACACACCTGAAGGGGGAAATGGAAATAAAAAAACTCTGGTATTTCCAGTGCTGTGGCACTGAACAAGTAAAATGAAGACTTCAAATCTATTATTTTTGGGATATAAACCAAAATTGAAAATGCTATATTTTATATTGTACTAACTGAGTCTAGCTTTAAAGCAGGTAGTGACTTCAATCTTCAGGTTTTACAATTTTCAGATTTTTTTTTAACTGTCCACGACCAACAAATGCTTATTATCATTTTCATGAACAAACTGTCTTTGTCACATTCATGTCCAAATCATCTCTTGCATAAATTGTCAGTGAATGATTTCACCTGGAATTTAAAGGCAGTGGCTAGTTAAACAAAACAATTAACAATCGTGGATTTGACTATTGTGTGGAATCTATATAATGTCCAGAGTTCTAAAGTAACTAATTACAACTAGATGGTAATTTTACATTAAGTTAAACTGTGGGAACTTGTTTTAGCTCTTAAAGTATTTTTGTGGTAGTGGAGGAAGTGTTCTAATTTATAAATAGCAGAGAAGTAGATACAGATTTTTTACGCTCTAAGTTTGTCAAGCTTTTTTGGAAAGTAGTCAATATCAGTTATTTGTAAAATGGACAGAAAATGTAGTTGCTGCAGTTACTAAAATGGCTATATCATTTGATTGGTAGAAGTTATTTCTGTTCTGGTTTCAGATATGAATAGCAGAGATGTCGACTAAGTTTTCATGCAATCTCAGTTATTGTCTAAGACTTTGAGAAAGTGGTGAAAAGTAGCAGATTTTACAGTGCATAGAGTGTTGGAAGTCATGGGATCTTTAGAATGTTGAAGAAATCCCATTTATTAGATGAAGAGGAACAAAAAGGGCAAGCACAATAGTTTAAAAAGTATAAAAGATATCAAAGGTTGTATACAAGCAACATATTCCAGACTGGTCTGTACAATTTAAAGTTTGAATGACATTTCCCGCTTAAACTGTACTAGAAATTGCATGCTGAAGTATGACAAAGATTTAGAATGGGACTTTTGCTGTGGCAAGTCCCACCAACTACTCTCGGTACTGTTATTAAGTAGCTTTTACCAAATAGAAATATTTATTTATAGTCTGGAAACTTTGATAATGCAATGTAATTTCTATAGCTTTTATCAATTGCTTTGTATGTTTAATTTCTTTTCAAATGTTAATAGTTATTGGACAAATCCTGAGGGTTTTTTGGACACACAGAAAGTAAAATTAACTTAGTTCCTACAGTACATTTGTTACATCTCCCTTACATTTTATGTATGGAAAAGATCATGTGTGACATTTCAGGTAACCATAGAAAAATGTGTTTATAGTCAAGGTCAATGTTAAATTGTTTAAATAACTTCATTACTTTTACTCCAAGTACTTTAAAATAGCTACTTTTTACTTGTACACCAGTCATTTTACCACTTAAGTAAAATGTCATTAAAATAACTGTACTTTTACCTTAGGATATTTCAGTACTCTTTGCACCCCGATAATGTCAAATAATATTGTAATACTCGACTGTAGGAGCAGGCATAAGTGAAGGACAGTGGATTTCAGTAGACTTATGTTTTCTTGGGATTTCTGTTGTTGTAGGTTGTCTGACTGTTGAAATTGAAGTCCAGGTGTCACATGGAATGGCGCTGGAGAGACGAAGTGACAGTAGCCTCCTCCTCTTGGGGCACCACTCGACGTCCCACCTGGGTGAACCGTCCGAGACATGGGCGCTGGGCAAGCTGGTTGGGACTTGGGAGCCCAACGAATCGGCAGGAGCGTGATAGCCTGGTGAGCCGGCTGAGGCATGGAAGCCAGACATTCCGGCTGGGGCAAGACGCTTGTCAATCTCGCTGCAGCGAGGGAGGCGTGATTCAGGACAACCTGACGCCCTCGAGCGCCAGGGGGGGAAGAGTGTGAGCAGATGTTACATTACCCCCCCTCTTGGGGCACCCCCCGGCATCCCACCTGGGTGAACCGGCCGAGACATGGGCTCTGGGCAAGCCGGTTGGGGCGTGGAAGCACGACGAACTGGCAGGAGCGTGAGAGCCAGCAATCCAAACGGAACGCCAGTACTCCCTGATTCTTCGTATAATGGCTTCTGCATTCTGTCACATGGGAATGACACTGGAGAGATGAAGCAGGTACGGGGAGTAAAACATTTAATAAATAACGGACATGGAACGAGACAGGAACAGCGTAAAAAATACGGGAAACAAAGACAAAAGACAAATCAATGCAGAAGCGGGGAACAGAGCTGGGGAACTGACAAATATAGGGAAGGAAATAAACAGGTGATGAGTGAGTCTAATATCGCTGATGCGCGTGACGAGGGAAGGCAGGTGTGCTTAATGGATAGCAGGAGTGCGTGATACAGGGCATTCTGGCGCCCTCAAGCGCCGGGGGGCAGTGGGAGCAGACATGACACCAGGTCAAATTCCCATTTGCCTGTCAAGCCCTCCATAATGATATAAAGTCATTGACTCTTGATGAATCTAACGTATTGGAAGACAGTGCTAAATGTCTTGGGTATGATTATGATAAGTTATACTATCCTGACTGTATTAGTCCTCTTACCATCTCAACCATATGGTTTAAACATTCAGTATGTCAAACTGCACCTAGGCTAATTGTTATTGGCTTCTGTAACTCAAATGACGTAGTAAATATATTTTCTGTTTAGTTCAACCATGTTTACTTTTTAAAGCCTATGGTGAATGCCTCATTGACACAAAGTCCTAATGCTTAAACATGTTTTTTAGTATTGAATAAAGTGCGAAACTTGTAATTAAATAAAGGGATGTAAGGAAACTATTATGGGCTTGGTTTAACTAGGCCTAGTCATATTTCTATAGCAGAAGGGGAGGTTTTAAATGACATTTGAGAATGTCCACTGCCCATGGTAGTTACTGTCCTTGTCACTTCATGCAGCTCACTTCACCCATCCCCTAACGGCGCCAGAGAAATGCACGTCAGACCAGGCCACTGAGGTATTTGTAGTGTAGCATCATGGGTCAATGTTGATCATGTCTATTTTGGACCCAGTGTATCAGCTGTTTTGTTAACAAACGTTTTGAGCTTCTGCCAATGCTGTACAGCTACTGTAGTTTGGAGAGTTAATGTGAGATGGAAATGTATCTACCGTAATAAAGCACTAGGGCTGACGTTATACAAGTATTACAAATGTGTTCTATTGCGTGATGCAGCTTGTGGGGGGTGAGACCAAATTATGGTCTGGAAAAGTTAGTGGTATCAGTGACACCAGGGGGAAATGTTTGTCTGGAGCCCTGGGTTTACATATTACATTTGTGCCCAGCTAAGAGAGAATGGTCCGAGCTGCTTAAAATCCAACAAATACGTAATGAATGTTTCTTTGGCTCTTCAAGAATTAGTATCTTCAGATGAAGACGAGACCACCAGCTCCTTTGAAAATGTTTACGTATTACAAATGGATTATAAATATATGCCATATACACTTTTGCCATGCTTCAATTGCTTTTGAAACATGGATGAGTTCATTATCATGGATATTTTACTGATAACGTTAACGTTAGCTAGGTCCCACAGCTGACAGTGCATGTCAGAGCAAAAACCAAACCATGAGGTCGAAGGAATTGTCTGTATAGCTCCGAGACATGATTTTGTCGAGGAACATATCTGGGGAAGGGTACCAAAACATTTCTGCAGCATTGAAGGTCCCCAACAACACAGTGACATCATTCTTAAATGGAAGAAGTTTGGAACCGCCAAGACTCTTCTTAGAGATGGCCGTCCGGCCAAACTGAGCAATCGGGGGAAAAGGGCCTTGGTCGGGGAGGTGACCAAGAACCCGATGGTTCTCTGTGGAAAAGGGAGAACCTTCCAGAAGGACAACCATCTCTGCAGCACACCACCAATCAGGCCTTTAAGGTAGACTGGCCAGACAGAAGCCACTCCTCAGTAAAAGGCATGTGACAGCCAGCTTGGAGTTTGCCAAAAGGCCCCTAAAGGACTCTCAGACAATGAGATACAAGATTCTCTGTTCAGATGAAACCAAGATTATACTCTTTGGCCTGAATGCCAAGCATCTGGAGGAAACCTGGAACCATCCCTACGGTGAAGCATGGGGGTGGCAGCATCATGCTGTGGGGATGTTTTTCAGCGGCAGGGACAAGGAGACTAGTCAGGATTGCAGCCTGTAGGCTTATCTACCACATTTAGGCTACTTAACATAACGTTCCCAATAGAAAACATCACTTAAGGCCTCCCGGGTGGCGCAGTGGTTAAGGACGCTGTACTGCAGCGCCAGCTGTGCCACCAGAAACTCTGGGTTTGCGCCCAGGCTCTGTCGTAACCGACCGGGAGGTCTGTGGGGCGATGCACAATTGGCCTAGCATCGTCCAGGTTAGGGAGGGGTTGGCCGGTAGGGATATCCTTTTCTCACCACGCACCAGCGACTCCTGTGGCCGGCCGGGCGCTGTGCACGCTAATCAAGGTTGCCAGGTGCACAGTGTTTTCTCTGACACATTGGTGCAGCTGGCTTCCGGGTTGGATGCGCGCTGTGTTAAGAAGCAGTGCGGCTTGGTTGGGTTGTGTATCGGAGGACGCATGACTTTCAACCTTCGTCTCTCCCGAGCCCGTACGGGAGTTGTAGCGATGAGACAAGATAGTAGCTACTAAAAAAAACTATTGGATACCATGAAATTGGGGAGAAAACGGGGTAACATTTAAAAAAATGTAAATAAAGAAAACATCACTTAGGCTACTTGCATGACTTCTGAGAATTTAATTGCTGTGACGATCGTGGGCATCTTTTATTGTGGTTGGTTGGTCGAAATTGACCTTCCGACAACAAATATCATAAATAGTTGTGTATATAAAAATATATACACACAAAAATTACAAGATAAGGTCTGGTGTGGCCAAAATTCCAGGGTGGAATTTTTGTCCCAGTCCACCTCTGACTATCATGCCTATGCTACACTCAACCTAAGTAGGTTTAATAATCTACAGGATGGGTGTCCCTATACCGGGACGGTTAAGCTAACGTGCGCTAATGTGATTTACATGACAGTTGTAAATAACAGCAGACTTTCCAGGACATAGACGTGTGTTATATTGGCAGAAAGCGTACATTTGTGTTAATCTAACTGCACTGTCCAATTGACAGTAGCTATTACAGTGAAATAATGCCATGCTATTGTTTGGGGAGAGTGCACAGTAATGTACTTGGAAATGTATAAATAAACATTAGGCACATTTGGGCAGACTTGATACAACATTTTGTACAGTAATGCAATGGTTCATTGGGTTAGTATAAAACTTTGCACATACACTGCTGCCATCTAGTGACCATAGTCTGAATTGCGCCTAGACTCCTAAGTCATAAAATGGCTTTCTCTTGCATTTC
The DNA here is from genome assembly GCF_002021735.2 of Oncorhynchus kisutch. NCBI lineage: Eukaryota > Metazoa > Chordata > Actinopteri > Salmoniformes > Salmonidae > Oncorhynchus > Oncorhynchus kisutch. Next base: position 24,964,000 of record NC_034199.2, read on the forward strand.
AAAGATGTAACATTTCACATTTCCATAAACTTCAAAGTGTTTCTTTTAAAATGCTATCAAGAATAAGCATATCCTTACTTCAGGTCCTCAGCTACAGGCAGTTAGATTTGGCTATGTCATTTTAGGCGAAAATTTGAAAAAAAGGATAAGATCCTTAAGAGGTTGTTAAGACGTGTAATAGACTACAGAGTTGCTATTCAAGATATACAGTGCATTCGGTAAGTATTCAGGCCTCTTGACTTCTTCCACATTTTGTTATGTTACAGCCTTATTCTAAAATGGATTAAATAAGTTCTTTAACTCATCCATATATACACAATACCCCACAGTGACAAAGCGAAAACAGGTTTAGACATTTTTGCAAATGTATTAAATATAAAAAACAGATACCTTATTTGTATAACTATTCAGACCCGAAATTGAGCACAGGTGCATCGTGTTTACATTGTTCATCCTTGACATGTTTCTACAACAGTTGACAGTGCATGTCAGAGCAAAAACCAAGCCATGACGTCGAAGCAACTGTCTGTAGAGTTCCGAGACAGGATTGTGTCGAGGCATAGATCTGGGGAAGGGTACCAAAAAAAATATCTGCAGCATTGAAGGTCCCCAAGAACACATGATTTGGAAGGTCAACACTCCAACATGCACTGTCAACTGTGGGACCATATATAGACAGGTGTGTGCCTTTCCAAATCATGTCCAATCAATTGAATTTACCACAGGTGGACTCCAAGTTGTAGAAACATCTCAAGGATGATCAATGGAAAAAGGATGCACCTGAGCTGAATTTCTACTCTCATAGCAAATGGTCTGAATACTTATGTAAATACAGTGCATTCGGAAAGTACTCAGACCCTTTGACATTTTTCACATTTGTTACGTTACAGCCTTATTTTAAAATGGATGAACAAAAAGAAAATCCTCAGCAATCTACACACAATACCCCATAATGACAATGTACAAACAGGTTTTCAGACATTTTTGTTCATTTATTAAAATATTCAGATTAAAATATTCAGATTACCAAACTCATATTATTGATGAGGAAAACAGCTAATATAATCAATTTTAGAATAAGGCTGAATACTTTTCGAAAGCACTGTAATTATGGAATTGAAAACTGATTTAGATGAGGTGGTCATCTGTAAACAGTATGTTTATGTTTCAATGTTTATTTTTCAATATATTTTTTCAAATAAAGTAGAAATATCAGGCATATACTTGGCTTAACAAACCCACTGTTTCCAACAAAAATACCGTATTAACACTGATAACACCCAGTGGACAAAAAAACAGCACCAGCACCACTACTAACATAATGAAAACATAGTCTGAAGACAGGCAATTCCTTTCCCATTTTACAGATATGCCTAATATGAGCAAAGTGCTTCATCGTGAGAAATGATGATATGCATTCCAATGTCTGACCCATTCATTTCTAGGTGGATTAGGCCTAGGCTATACAATAATGTACATGCAAAGATGACGGTTCTATAGCAGCTGAGTGCAATGATGATCTGGCATCATAGGGCACCTGAAAAAAGTGTGTGGAAGGGGACATTCTTTAGTTAACTTAAACCATAGGCTACTTCCCAAAAATCCACTCTGACACATTAGTTTGATGCTCTAAATAATAATTTTAACCTGATATAGAAAGCTAACACACAAGCATATGCCATTTCACAATCCCTAACGTAGGCCTAAGGTAAGGTATGTCAATTTACTTCACTTCATTCATTAAGATTTTGAGTGTGCATTGCCTCTTACCCAATGTGATAAATTTGAAGTGTTGTGTGTGTCTCTTCGGAACAGGGTACCACTCAAGTGGGTTATATCTGGCATCTCGTGGAAAGTCTATTTTGAAGAATTGAAAAATATTCCTGCAGTGATTGATGCACGTCGGATGAATCGTGGTGAAAAAGTGAAGTCGATCTGTTCTTTAAAACATTTTTTATATGGAGTCTCTCCATCCTATAGTGTAGGTTTTGAAGATTCATAATCTATGTTTGTAGTCATCAAAAGAAGATTGCAGAACGGTTGGTGGATCCAAGAAGTACAAGCCCCCACACCATTCTCCAACCTCTGAAGTGTTGTCTTTGATGTGTACATTTTCAAGTACCCTTTAATATTTTGTCTGTCTGTCTGGTAGAGTAGTGGTTATGGTGACTGCTCCCCAAACCAGATTTTGAGAGTTCAAATCTGAGGAGAGACATTTTTAGAGAGCCATTTTTGATGTTGCCTTTTGTTGGCATGAAAGAGCTAACTTGAGGTATGTACCCCCTAGTTCAAATCCCAGAGAAACAGTTAATGTAGCAACTTCTTTCTTGTTGCCTTTGTGGCCCTGAAAGAGCAAACAAGAGGTATGTAGGGGAAAAGGGGCTAGTTCCCATCAAATAGCAAGAATGAAGTGACACCTTGTTTCAAATGTCATTTCAATAGAGTTGTGATAGCATACTCTGCTGTGGAGTAACAATACAACCATACTCTGCAAAAGCCAACTTTTACCTGGGGCCATTCTTTGTAGACCATTCAAAGGTGTTCCTTGTCTTAGTCCCCCTGAAGAAAGCCACATGTTAAGATAGTTAAAAAAATGTGTTGTAGTAGTAGTTATGGTGGTGAATTCCCAAAGGAGAGGTTGTGAGTTAAATTCCTTTCAAGAGCATGCCAACTTGCTTTTGTTGCCTTGACAGAACAATGTTGAGGTGGGGGTCCGGAAGGACATTAGACAGCAAGGGAAATTGGATTATAAAATGTTAGAGTACAGCAACTGGTGTTGAGAAGGAGTGCTGATCTACGAACAAACCCACCCCTGTCCATATAATCTTATTCCAGAGACAACTGATTCAGTATGATCTAGGCAAAGCTGATCGTAGAAAGGTGCTCCTCTGTACGCATTTATAAATGTCTCAGGCTAAGAATGCTGAACTGGAATCAGTACCCGCCACCCCCCGTCAAAGTAATGTTATTCATTCTACTCACAAATGCTAAACAGATCCTAGTTCAGCACTCCTACTTCAAGCCACCAAGTGAATGTTGGGTATTGGGTGCTACATGTCTTGAACAGTAGTTGAAAAAGTACCCAATTGTCATACTTGAGTAAAAGTAAAGATATGTTCATAGAAAATGTCTCAAGTAAAAGTGAAAGTCACCCAGTAAAATACTAAGTAAACATCATTGCTAAAAAGATACTTAAGTATCAGTGGTAAAAGTAAAAATTATTTGACCTTCCATATATTTGCATCCTGTAGCTCTAACTCCAAAAAGTTCTGGGACACTGTGAAGTCCATGGAGAACAAGAGCTGGAGAACCATGGA